>NC_051160.1:161673509-161884740 GCF_013339745.2 Dermacentor silvarum
ATAAAGAAGTGCTTGTTTGTCGATTAAGAATAGGACACACTTACAGTACTCACTCTTACCTCTTGACTGGGAATGATCCTCCGAGTTGTAGTAAGTGCGGCAATATTCTGACAGTTGTCCATGTTCTTATTCAGTGCCCTGCTATAGAAGCAGAGAGGAAAAGGTATTTCCCTTCTGCATATCGTGAAAACATACCTCTTCACCCATCATATTTTCTTAGCCATGAACCGCTTTTTAACCTGAAAACAGTTTTAGAATTCTTATATGAAGTAAAGACCCTGGAAATCATTTGGCCAGGTAATTTTAGCAAGTGATTAACGGCCCTTGTATTCAAGGGCTGATTTCAAGCCCTAGTATCACTGTTATATGTCTTAGATCATACGTTTTTAACGAAACCCATTTGCCATAGCCCACATCACTAACTAGGTAGTGTCATTATTTTACCACTGACATGTTTTACGCCATTTACAGCGACAGTTTTTTAGGCCCTTCTACAGCCATGTCAGATCTACTTTGAGGAATTTATTGTCCACGCCATCCACAATTCATCGATAACATTGCCATTTGTCATGACGCTCTTTGGCCATACCTGGCCCTTGCGCCATAAAACACCACACATCATCATCATCTCCTATTTTTCAAAAAAGCAAAAGCGAAAGCCAGGTACACACGCAGGCAAGCTGAAAGACAGTCATGGAAAAATTATGTATCATCCATAAATAGCTCGATAACATCCAAAAAAATGTGGGATCAACTTCGTAAGTTTAGAGGGAACTACACTCCTTACACGATCCCCATACTCTCACCTCCAGGCAAGCAAACAAACTTAGAAGAACAAGCAAATATATTAGGGCAGCATTTCCATGACATATCAAGCTCAGTAAACTACTCTCCTAAATTTCAAAGACATAAGCAATCGGCAGAAAAACAAAAGCTTCCGACAACAGGAAGTTCCGAGAGATTGTATAACGCCCCCTTAACACTCCAAGAAAACAGAGTACTCACTACTGGCAAAAAGACAGCACCCGGTCCGGACAGAGTGCATTATGCAATGCTCGCACACCTATCCCCTCAAGCAGTGGTGACCTTGCTTCGTTTCTTCAGTGTAATCTGGGAAACGGGAAAAATGCCAAATGAGTGGAAGAAAGCTATTATAATCCCTTTCTTGAAAGCTGGAAAGCATCCTACAACAACAACCAGCTACAGACCTATAGCACTCACAAGCTGTCTTGCAAAGTCATTTGAAACAATTATAAACATAAGATTGACATACGTCCTTGAAACCGAGAACCTGCTGGACAACCATCAGAGAGGGTACAAGAAAGGTTGCTCTACAACAGACCACCTAGTCCGGTTAGAACACGAGATACGTACTGCTTTTCTACACAGACAGTACTGTCTCACAGTCTTCTTCGACTTAGAAAAAGCGTACGACACAACATGGAGGTTTGGCATTTTGAGGGACTTAGCGGATTTAGGGATCCGCGGTAGAATGCTTAAATGTCTAGCTGATTTCATGTCTGACCGAACCTTTCAAGTGCGTTTAGGAACGGTGCTGTCACGCATATTCATTCAGGAAAATGGTGTGCCACAGGGATGTGTATTAAGCACAACACTGTTTGTCGTAAAAATGAACTCCGTAAATAATGTAATCCCACCCTCTGTAATGCACTCGTTATATGTGGATGATCTACAAATTGCGTGTCGTGCATCGAACATGGCAACCTGCGAACGGCAAACTCAAATCACATTAAACAAACTCACACAGTGGGCATCTGAAAACGGTTTTTGTTTCTCAACTGAAAAAACTATTAGTGTTGTCTTTTCACAAAAAAGAGGCCTACAACAGCAGGAAGCCGTCCTACCGGTAAAACAAGAACACAAGTTTCCGGGTATTCTGTTTGATAAAAAGTTGAACTTTCCAGCGCACATAAATAGTCTTAAAATTAAAGGGAATAATGCACTTAACATCCTCAAAGTCTTGTCCCGGAAGTTCTGGGGCTCTGACCGTAAATGCCTGCTACACATATACCGCTCTTTAGTACGCAGCATATTAGACTATGGTAGCATCATATATGGTTCAGCCAGACCATCTTACATCCGACGACTTGATCCAATTCATAACCTTGGAATATGACTGGCAAGTGGTGCTTACAGAACATCACCTGTCCAGAGTTTATACACTGAATGTAATGAGCCTCCTTTACAGCAGCGCAGGGCACTACTAACGTTTTCCTATATACTCAGAATGCAGTCATCACCGCAACACATATGCTACAACATCGTCACACAGTGCAACTCACGCTTACACTACACAAATAAATCGAACATGATTAGACCACTTCTGCTGCGATATGAGGAATACTGTCGCGATTATGACATTCCTCATGAGGTCCTTCAGGTTGCTAAAAAGCCACAACGATTACCCCCGTGGTGCGAATTCATAGAGTTATGTGACTGGGCATTAACGCCTCTAAAGAAAAATGACACCCTACACGAACACATCATACAAGAATTCCGCGCTCTTCAGGACAAATATAAAAATTACATAGAATATTACACTGATGGCTCTAAAACAAAAGAACACGGCGTGGGGGTCGTGACAAAAAATTGGGAAACAAGTATTAGACTACCACAGCACGCCTCTGTTTACACGGCCGAAGTCTACGCAATATGAACTGTTCAAAAGATCATCGCTGAGAAACACGAAAACACAGTCATATACACTGATTCCTTAAGCACACTGAAGGCTCTACATGTTAAATCTGAATGTGAACCCCTGTTAGGGGATATTTTAAACCTGGTAACATCAAACAAATATGGCAGATCAATCAGGTTTTGCTGGGTACCAAGCCATGTTGGAATACCGGGTAATGAAGCTGATAGATTTGCGTCAATGGCAGCACACAAAGACATAACAAACACAACACTCCCATATAAAGATTGTATCCGCGCGATTCGGGAGGCCTTGAGGTCAAAATCGCAACACGAATGGGACCATTGTACAAACAACAAGCTACATCTCACTAAACCCGTACTTGGCGAATGGAAGTCATGTAGTCATCAGGAACGGTTCTTTGAAGTAGTTTTATGCCGACTACGGATTGGGCACACACACCTCACACACAATTTTTTACTCACAAAAGAAGACCCACCAATATGCGAGAACTGCCAAGAACCGCTCACTGTGATGCACATTTTACTAACATGTAAACATATCGAAACACAGAGACGAAACCGTTTGCAGAACTTTTATACAAGTTACACATACCGTTACACCCTGCCTTAGTTTTAGGAGATGATGCACTAGTGCCATTACCAGACCTTTTTAAATTTCTAGACGATACCGGCTATTTAAACAGGCTATAGACCAACACAGCCTTTGCTGTTTTAAAATTTTTATTCATAACACCTTGTGTTTGGCGCAGCATAGCCTTAGTCGCTTTTGCGCCACTAAACCCCAAATAACTAACTAACTGTTAAGACCTTGCATACGTTCTTCCAATAAAAATGAATCGCATACCTCAACGGCATGCACATGCAAACCCCATGACATAGGAAGAGAAAAGTTATACTCGCGCTGCAAATGCACGATGTATTCGTCGGCTGCCACTTGTCGCGCTTGATCTTTACTCTCCAAAGCAGCCTTCTCTTGGGGTAGAGTGTACTAAAATATTTTGAGTGACGCGACCGGCTGCCGTGGAGAGGGCCTTTTCGTGTAGAAAAGTAGCGGCAGTGCTGTAGTCGCCCACTCTTGAAAGCGTCGCCCGGCCTCGCAGGCTTGCCGGTACGCTTGCCGGTACGCTTGCCGGTGCGTTTGCAGAAACAGCTAGTTTTCACAAACAGAACGTAAAAAATGGATGTTTCATCGCAACTGAACTACATTACTGTCCCGGCTACAACTAATCTACGCTGGGCGAGCACCTGGTAGGCTCTGAGAGGTTTTTTTATGCTGCGCAAAATAGCTGTAACATGACTGGCTGTGGTGAAGCGCGACAAAAGGTTATTCTAGAACACCATATTATTAACCTGCTGCTTGTAAGTAGAATCAAACGTCACTATTTGAGCGATCAGTGCCCTTCATTCATTTTATTGCCTGTTTAAGTTTTCTGTAAAAAACGCATTCTAATCAGCTTAGTGGAGTGTGTGAGCAGTATTGCAATGACTGCAGAATAATTTTTAATTTAGTTGCAATTCTGCCGCAGGCAATTGGTGGATATTGTCTGTTGCTGTGTTTACATAAATGCGACTGTGGCGCATCGAATTTCTAGCTCATCGCATTCATGTAAACAGCGTTAATGCGCTAGGAAGGCGCATCGCATTAACCCTTTGCAGTCCGTTGTCGGGCAGTGCCCGACAACGTTAAATTTCGCGGTTTTTCTCACTGCGATTCGTGCGCATTCTTTGTATACATGATGTGCCATCTTTTGAGAGATAAATAAACTTTGTTTGTTGAAGTTTACTTCTCTTTGCACTAGGGTGCAGCACAATGTTCAGCACGGCTTCTGGATACCAGAGCGTTCTCACTTGAGCGCGGAACAGCACATTCGCGCGCAATAAACATGATGGGCCTTCTCTTGAGGGATAAGTAAACTTTGTTGAAGTTTACTTCTCTTTGCACTAGGATGCAGCACAATGTTCAGCACGGCGTCTGGATACCAGAGCGTTCTGTTCTCACTTGCGCGCGTAGCAGCACGTCCGTGCGGTTTGCTGAGAAGCATGACCACTTTTTCATCGTGTGCGTTTTACGGTGGCGCATTTAGTGAAAGCTTCTAGAGGTTTCCATTTTCAATAGCTTTATTTTGAGGCGCACACAGCTGCAGAATCATGCTGAAAAAGACAGCGACACCTGCAGTACCGCCGCAACCTCTTCCAACAGCTGGTGGGCATGGGGCCCGTCTGCGCGGAAGGATTGCGAGGAAAGGCAAGATGGGTGGAGCCATTTGATCTACAAGCTCCCAGGTCGAAATAGCAAAGACTGTTCTGTTTGTAGCGATCGAAAAACAAACGGAGACAAGAAGGAAACTTTTTCTGCAAAACCTGCAGTAACAGCCCTGGCCTGCACCCAGAAAAATGCTTCCAGCGGTATCACACGCTGCTCAAATATCGGTAGAGGAGTTGCCTGCAGAATGCAAAAGAACAAATAAATATTCTACGAGTTTTTCGTCCACAGTTTGTGGTTTTCATCGCGGCGCTATGAACTGGAAAAATAGTTTCGGACCGGGACAGCCGGAAAGTGGGTAAAAGTTTCGGACTGCAAAGGGTTAATGTGCCAGATGAAGGTGGCGCTACGTTCTCGCGATAGTTAATGCACTACATGTAAACGGAGTCTTTTATCAGAATCTTTATTCAAACTGTACGATGCAGACTGTAGATGCAGACCTAAATGCAGGCGAAAACAACAACCAATTTGCTCGGCATCCACTGCACCGTTCATTCTTGATGGGGTTTGTTGCATTTTGAAAGAAAGCTTTCAAATTATCAAACTGTAGGAAGCAGAATTTATATTGTAGCAAAGAAGACGGACACTAGTGGGTTCAGTGCTACTGGATCTAAACGCTAGTGGGTCGAGCGCTCTCGCTCAGCAACGGCTCTCGTGCTTTGAAGCTGTGACTGCCCTGCCCGTCGACGTTGCGCTGCTCCGAGCTCTTCCAATAAACACCTTTAGAATTGGTATGGTAGGGTGCGGGACCGGAGTTCCAGGATGATTGCCTGAGGTTACCCAGAACACTCCACCAATTCTAAAGGTGTTTATTGGAAGAGCTCGGAAAACGTCGACGGGCAGGGCAGTCACAGCTTCAAAGCACGAGAGCCGTTGCTGAGCGAGAGCGCTCGACCCACTAGCGTTTAGATCCAGTAGCACTGAACCCACTAGTGTCTGTCTTCTTCACTACAATATTAACGCCTTCAGTCTTTTTCATACAAATATCGAGAAACTAAAAAAAGGCAAGCATCAAATTTAACTCGGTACTAAGCAAAAATGTCACAAATTTTTATACTGCAATAATCTACTTGGATATCCAAAGTGCACAAAATTGATATATTATACGCTACTCTGAAATATACCCATAATTTCAGAGAAGGAAATTTGCAAAATCTTCGTGAACGTCGTAAATATTGCTTCTAAGCTGTACACTTTACAAGTTTATAAGCTTTGTTGCATTTTTCTTTAACACGCTAAATTTCCTGAGTTTCTGTAGAGAGTACAGCGCTTGAAATCAAAATTATGCTGCACACAGTTGCTTTAATTCAACATACTCTCTTTAATAAACAAATTTCATTTTAATTGGTCCAGCAGTTGCCTCGATAGAGCATTTATGTGTTTCATGTCGATTCGAATAAGAAATCGGAGTTTGCCGCTAATAATGCTGCCTCTCAAAAACATCCCACCTCTGCGAGACTCCATTTGCATTTCTTTCCATGGAATAATCGCACTACCTGAATGGGTAACTAAACCTGGTGAGTTACATCTATAACCTTGCCCTAAATGTAATTTGGTAAGACATTTAAATAATCTCTAAATTGTGGCCAGCTTCCCAAATATATTTAAATATGCATGCCTTTTGTTTAGTCTAAATTTGAAACAAGACAGACAAAATGCTTAAATGTGTAAATGAAAACACACACTTTATTTACAGAGAGCTGGAAAAGGTTCACACAGACAAAAATGTACATGGTATTCACTAAACAAAGACAGTGCTTCGGTGGCACAGAGCATCTGAGGCTGACAGTGCAACTGGAACACTAGTCGCTCCTTGGTAGATGCAATCTAGCAAGTATTCATAAATGGCTCAGCTTTAAGTGCTGCTGTGCCCTCCTCTGTGCAATGTCACGAGACTTGTTAAGCCCCTTAAGATAAAAGTGGAGCCTTGTTACAATATAGAAACCTGTCAAGTTTGCCGTCAACAGCTCTTCACAGCCAACACTGCCCATGCCTTTCTCGTCTATGATGGCAAGCACGTCCATTATGCTGTCATGGTGAAGTTCAGTGTTACTGAAACAGCCCGTAAAGCTGTCTTCGAGGGCACTGACGAATCTGAATAGCTTTACTGATGGATATAGCAGACCCCCATTGTTGCATGAATTGGTGAAGCCAGCAGCACCCAACCCTTCACAAGCAGTCAACACGAGTTGTTCCTTACACTCATCACATTGTGTCTTCCTGGCAGCATACCCGGCCACATAATATGTCAGTCTCGAGTCGCTCCTCTGAGCATTGTAAGGATGGCCTGGAGTGCCTATGCAGCTGTTACCAAGTGCATGCAGCCTCTGCTCCTTCAAAATCCCCCTTGTTAATGAGCAAGTCGATGAGTTCCTGCTGCTTGTAGGAACCTGCCGATTGGTCCTTAGCAGTCAAAAGTGAGCTCAATACATCCTCCCCAACATTAGTTAGTCAACCCTAGCAAGAAGTGTTTTGGGTTCGGAGGCATAATGGTCGTCAAGAACTGCTGTGGTGTAGGGTTGGTGTTACATCCACACGACAATATCTTGTCCTGACTCAAGCGAGAAGTCATCAAGTAAGCATAGCCCAACTCTGCGTGAAGATACTTGAGCAGCTCCGAGGCACTTGTGATTGTGACTTGCAGCCCTTCTGCCATTGAATCACTCAGGAAGTGCTTCTTTGCAGTGCCCTTTTCCCAATCCAAAAGGTATTGCAAGAACTCCCCAAGCTCTTAAGCTTGAGTTACTGTAAGTGCAATCCGTAGGAGCAGCAGTTATTATGCCTGACAGTTTACACAAACAGTTAAGGAATGGAAACTGTGTGTAGTGAAACAGGCATTGTCAGATTAAAATTTCTTATAGAAGTTCGTAATAATGATGTAGAATAAGCAGCCTGATTATACAGAGAACTCTTACATAAAGAACTTTTGGGTTGGTTCAACGTTTCCACAGCGTGCTTCAATCTGCCCTTTGTACAGCTGAATGCCCCTTAAAGATTGAGAGCTGAATATCTGCAATGCATAGGAGCATCGCATCTTTTCAAAGTTGTTCGGTTCCAGGTGCACTTTAGTAAGCCGGGGCATCGCCTTCATTGTTAATTTGTTTGAGTCGAGTGTGAAAGCCTCTCGAAGTGGTTGCAGCGAGACCTGAAATTAATAAGTAAAACGCGGCAAATATTGTATTACTGTTTTCTGTCATAAATAATACACACTACAAAAACTTAAATTTTAAGCACAGTTATTTTCCTCAGCCATTTTGATCAAAGTGAAGCAGGGAGCTTGAAGGCAAGAAAATATTGTACTAAAATATTAAGATAATGTTTCACTGTAATTTCGCACGAGGATGTGCTCATAACTCATACAAGAAAAAAATATTGACCATTTCTGTATGACACATTTACGAGTCAGAAGTTAGCAGCAATGCTGTGTTACTGAAATAGTGTTTTTTTGTAATAGAATTTTTTATACAGGGTGCTCGTGTTATGGTTGCATTTGGGTAAATTTATTGTTAGAACGAGCTTAATGTTTAAGATTACGAGAGTGCTTAACCGGTATCTCTATAAATATTGTGCACATAGTTGCTTTAGATTCATTACCAATTGATAACTTTCAGTGACATATACTTTAAAAGACATCATTTGCAATGCGTTTATCAAAAATCTGAGTTACCATCCCATATGGTGTATGGAAGTTTGTACTCGGAAGTCTGTTGCGAACATTCTTCACCAGGTGAGAAAAGTCAGACAGGAAATGTAGGTGTCTGTTGGCACCCGATGGGTGTTTCCTCTTTGCAAGTATGTCTGTTTGCTCGCACACCCATTATTTGCCACATCTTCCTGTTCCACATTGCGGCATGACATGTTAAATAATCAACAAAAAGTCCTGCATCTCAGCCTCGAGAATGATCTTTGCCAGCAGCTCTCCTCTGATATTAGTATGGGTGGCAAATGCTCCAAGGATCTGGCTCCAGCTTCCTACTAGAGGCACAAACATTACAACTAGGCCGTGGTTGCATAGCAAGTGTTTCTGTTCTGGTGGTGTATAAGGGCCCGTGTCAACAAATTTAAGCCATTCACCTTAGCTGTGTTAACAGAAAGATGTTCCGACAGCTTTAATTCATCGTATACTAAACCTCCATGGCACTTGAAGGGGTCTATCACAGAAGTCTTCTTCTTCAGGGTGTGGGAATTATGAAGGTTCATATTTCCCCGCGTCCTTACGCGCGCCACGGAAGTGAGGAGAGCAGACGCCTTTTTCCCTCTTCCCGTTCGGGGAGCCAAACGGCTTTTCGTGCGGTGGCGCGATCCTCTTGGAAACCGGTTGCAAACGCAGCGGTGACGTACGCGGAGCCCCGCGCTCATTGGACAGAGCCTAGAACGAGGCGGGGCGGTCGCGACCGGCGCACGCCGGAGAAATGGGACTATGGGAGACGACTGCGAGCAGCGACGAAGGACAGAGCTCAGGTAACCGTCTCGTTCCCTTCCTTTGTTGTGCCCTACCTCGTCCGACCACTATCGACCCGGACAAACGTCGAGGTCGACTCTATAGCCTGCTTCCACGCGAATTCCCATGGAGCAATAAACCCTTTTTATACTTGTTACACTATCGTGTGTTGTCGTGTTTCTGCCTGTCCTTGTACCCCCGAACCCCGGTAGTACAAGGCAAGCACACGGGAGTTGGCCGTCAAGCCTAAGCCTTACGACAAAGGCGGCTTGAGAGCGATGCGGTGTTGTACCAACTTCGTGCATCCTGGGCGGTCTGTAAACATCTCATCGAAGTCGTTTAACAACGATAAGACGCGGTCTCGCTCGTGCTCTGTCAGATCACCGACGTCTGCCAGGAGATTGCACCTTTTCCGATCCGGGCTCGGCGAAAATCCGCGTTGACAGGCCGCCGCCAGCGGTTTCGGCAGCGCGCGGGACGCGTTGCCCTCTTCGAAAAGATTCCTCCTTTCCACTTCGGCAATGGATGGATAGAAACTTTTATTGAGCGATGGTAAGTATCGCGGTGAGTCTTCGAAGATCGGAGACTTGGTCTCGCGGTGGGGGGGGGGGGGCTCAGTCCAGGGCTCCGCTCGCCGTCGCCGCCCTGCGTGCCCTGTCGATCAGGCTAAGCTGATCGTCCAAGGCCTCGCTGGCCAACAGCGACTCCCACCGCTCCGCGCTCGGGTGATGGATGGGGCGTAAGGCAGTAATTGCACGACACGCCCATGTAATGTGGAATAGAGTGGCTTTCTCGGAACACCACGGGCAGCGTGAAGGGTATGCCGTGGGGTGGATTTTGCTGAGGAGGTGGAGGTTGGGGTAGGGGTAGGTACCTGCCTGGATAAGTCTCCAGCTGGTAGCCTCCTCTTTGGTGAGTGAGCGATGGGGGGGGGGGGGGGGGGGAGTATTTTCTTCGGGTACCCTTATAATAATTTAGAATGGACGAATAGTCACACGGTACTGGAACGGGTGCCTCAGGGGCAGGGTGATCGGGTGCTCGGCTTGTATACCCTCGAGCGACCCTGTCCACAGCCTGGTTTCCCTCCAGCCCCGCGTGGCCAGGTGTCCATATGATCTTATGCCTGATCGGAGGTGTTCGAATGTGCAGCTGTTCGCCAGCGTCATGTGCCCTTAGAAGGATATTGAGCGCAGGTTGAGAAATGCGTCCTTTCAGGTAATTGCGGCAGGCGGCCTGGGAGTCCGTGAGAACGTGAAGCGACCGTCCTAGCTTGTTGCCCTGAGCGATGGCAAGTGCATGGCAACTTCTTCAGCCTCCGTGATGTTCTGGCAGTGGAGGGAGGCACTGGCAAGCTCCCTGTGGTGGTGGTCGAGGACGACCGCTACTGCTCGAGTGTGGGTGGTGTCATACATTGCTGCGTCGGTGTAGCAAGTGGTGTTGTTCTCACCGTACCTGAGGGTTAAGGCCTCAACCCGTGCTTCCCGTCGACCCTGGTGCAGTAGGGGGTCCATGTTGCGGGGGATAGGCGCAACGGTGAGTGTTGAGCGGACATGATCTGGGACTAGGTGGAGTCGGGCTGCCTCCCGAAGGGTACCAGTGTGTCCGAGGAGCTGCAGGAGGGCGCGGCCTGTGGGTGTGAGCGTTAAACGTTGGAGCTGAGTGGCCATTTGTGCTTCACATAGCTCCGTGAAGGTGTTATGTACCCCCATGGCAAGGAGTTTGCTTGTTGGGGCACCAGGGGGGAGCTTTAAGGCCACCCGATAGGCCCGACGCATCATGGCGTCAATTTGGTCGCGTTCTTGCTGATTTAGGTGATGGTAGGGGAGGCCGTAGACGATTCGACTCACTATCAGACTTCGAACGAGCTTGAGAGTATCTTCTTCCCGCATTCCATGGCGGCGGGTGGTGACACGGGCAATCATGCGGGCCACTTGTAGCATTGTGTTGCGCAAGAGTGTGGCGCGACGGTTGGATTGCAGCCACGCACCTAGCACTCTGATGATGGAGCGTTCGGGGACAACTTTGCCAGCGAGGAGGACCCGGATGGGCTTTTCCTGGGCAGTCTGGCGGGGCTGGGTTGTGGAGTGGCGAACTCGGAGCAGCTCGGATTTTTCGGTGGAGCAGGCCAGCCCGCGGGCATGCGCATATTGCTCGACACAAGTGGCGGCTTGCTGGAGGTTATATTCTTTTTCGCCGAGGGAGCCCTGGGTAGCCCAGACCGTAATATCGTCCGCATACATGGCATGGCGAACGCCCTCGATGTGTTGGAGTTGATGTGCCAGGCCCACCATGGCCACGTTTAAAAGGAGGGGGGAGATGACCGAACCCTGCGGCGTACCCTTAGTAGGGACTACGAGGGTGTCTGATCGGATCGTCCCCATCCCGACAGTGGCAGTGCGATCGGTCAGGAATGCTTTGACGTAGTTGAAGACACGGTGGCCACAGTTCAGGGCTGCAAGGCCTTCGAGAATGGCTGGGTGGCTAACGTTGTCAAATGCTCCCTTGATATCAAGCGCCATGATGACGTTTTCACCATAGCGGGGTACGGGTTCAATGACTTCCTCTTTTAGTTGGAGGAGGACGTCTTGAGTGGACAGATGCGCACGGAACCCGAACATCGTGTGTGGGAGCAGGTTGCCATCTTCGAGGTAGGTCTGAAGGCGGAAGGTGACCACGCGTTCGAAAAGCTTGCCCAGACATGAAGTAAGAGAGATTGGACGCAGGTTCTCGATTTGCAACTTCTTGCCTGGTTTCGGGATAAGGATCACTTCGGCATGCTTCCACTCCGGGGGGATGGTGCCGTTCTGCCAGTGGGTGTTAAAGAACGCCGTGAGATCTTGCAGGGCAGTGTCATTGAGGTTACGGATAAGCGAATATGTAATGCGGTCAGCCCTGGTAGCAGCCGCATACACTTCCTCGATCGTTATGGGGCGGTCCAGGAGGGCGTTTGGGGAGCCTTGATAGACAGTGTTGGCAGGGGGTGGATTGTGATCGCCAAAGCATTTTCTCCGGAGCTGGTCGAGAAGGTCGTCATCAGTACCGTCAAATGTGTGAATGAGGCGATGGACGGCCTTGTTCGTTTCAGTTTTGCTGCGGGTGGGGTCGATGAGAGCCCGCAAAATGCGCCACGTGCGCGCCGTCCCCAAAGATCCCTTAAGGGTGTCCGTGAAATGCGCCCAGTTGAGTTGGGCTAGGCTGGCGGCGTATTCCTCCGCATGGGTGGTGAGCAAGGCAATTTTGACCTTAAGTTTTCGATTATGTTTTTGAGTCTTGCAGCGGCGGAGTAGACTACGACGTGCGTCCCATAGGTGGTGCAGGTGGCCGTCTACCTCGGGGGTCTGGGTGGTGCGGGTGATGTGTTTTGTATGGCGATCTTGGGTGCGGCGAAGCTGTTCGCACCAGTCCGTAAGGCTGGTGTTAGCGTCGAGGATTTGCTCGCTATCGCATCGGAATGCATACAAATCCGTCATTTTGGCTTTCCCGATGGGACGCCGCAGAGCATCCTCAGTGAGTTGAGTGCGAATGATATAGTGGTCACTACCCAGGGTTTCCATGAGATTTTCCCAAGTGTACGTGGTGATGCCTCCGGTGAAGGTAAGGTCAGGGCAGGTATCACGACAAACACTGTTTCCGATGCGGGTGGGTGCGGTAGGATCGGTCAGGAGCTCGAGCCGGTAAGTGTTGACGGCAGCGGCAATTTGCTTGCCTTTGTGGTCAGAATTCCTGTAGCCCCAGCTTGTGTCTTGGGCATTGAAATCCCCGAGTATGATCAGATCCTTACCCTTGGCCAGTGTACAAGCACCTCGGATGAGGGTATAAAAGTCTGTGTGGCGTTGCCGGGGGGGGACTATAGGCATTGAGGATGAAAAGGCTGTGCTTGCTGGTCTTTTTCCGGCGCCGGAGCACGATCTCTACAATGACATGCTCAATATGAGTGTCTGGGATGACGTCATGGGCAATGACAGTGAGCGCCTTACTGACGAGAATGGCCGCTTTGCCCTCGGTCGGGCTGTCATAGGCCTCGTAACCTGACAGGGTTGGCGAGACACCTGGCTCCTGTAGGGCGATGACGTCTGGCGGTTCAAGCTGGGTGTTTATGTATTGTTGAAAGAGGCTCCGCTTACGACGGTAGCCTCGGCAGTTCCATTGCCAGATTTCTAAACATTTTTGCTGAGATGCGGTGGTGCTGCCCATGTTAGTTCCGAGAGGTGGGGGGTAGGGTGAGTTGGGGGGCCTTGAGGATAACTCCGGGGCCGGTAGCTGTCTGCGCGGGGGTGACCGGGTTGAGCTGAATCGGGGGGTTGGAGGTAGGAGTGGGCGTTCGTTTCTTGCGGAGGGAGCTGCCTATTTCCGCAAAGCGGGCTTCAAGGTGTGTTTCGACATCCGCGATGCGTGTGCCCAGTTGGGAGAGTTGGGCAGAGAAGCTCTGCGTAAGTTGGTGGTGTTGGTTCTGTTGTTGTTGCGCGAGTTGTTTCGTGAGTTCTCGCAACATTTCGTGTAGTACGGTATATGTAATGGGGGGTTCCTGGAGGGATGCAGGAGGATCCGCGCAGGGAGGGGCCTCGTGTGTGGGGTGGAGTGGGGGGGTGGCGGCTTGGGTGATAAGAGCGCGTAGCTCAGCCATTTCATGGGCGTGTTCGGCTTTAAGTTGTGAGAGTTCTTTCTTAAGCTGCTAGGTTCTCTTGGGCCAGTGCTTCATATTGAAGTGTGGGTGGAGGGTTTGAGCGCGGAGCGACGGGGGTCTTTGCCACAGTCGACCAGCTTACCTTGGCGGCCCTGTCGGGCGGCGGGGCGGCAGGCCGGCCGGCTGGTGCAGCGGAGCCCTTCTTTTGCAGGCCGGTGCGTTGGTCCTGGGTGGCGTGGCGTTCCGGCTGGGCGCGGGAGCTGCGTTGCTCGGGCTGGGAGGGTTGAAGCTGGTCCAGGCCGGCTGGTGGGAGCGGCGGAAAAGGACTGTGATCGGGAGCGGGACCGGGAAGGGGTCTTTGAGGAGTCGTCATCGTTACTGAACCACCGGCGGCGCGCGCTTGGCGGCTTGCGTTGAGGGGTTCTGCTACGGCGAAGAGTTTTGAGACGTTGAGGACACTCCTTGGCCCCTGAGAGGTGTCCCTCCCCACAGAACTTGCACTGAGGAGTGCAGGGGTGGTTCTCAGTGGGGTTCAAAATGCCACACTGGCGGCACACGGCAGCGTCCGGAGTGGGGCAAACGTCCGAGCGATGACCAGGCTGGTAGCACACCTGGCACACTTGTCGGGTTGGACGGTACGGGTGGCACGCTACCTCGCCGCCGTAGTAGAGAACGTAGCGGGGAACAAGGGAGCCTTCGAAAGTTATAACGGCCGTCTTCGATGTCCCAAGCATGCGGGCGCTATGGATAGTAACGCCCTGCGTCCGCACTCGCAGGTTAGCTTTTAGTTCATCTGGAGAAGTTCTAGGGTCCAAACCATGTATAACGCCCCGTAGAGTGTTGTCAGGGGCCGCCACGTAGGTGTTGAAGTCATGATTGCTCCCGCCGAAGGCGAGCGTGGACACTCGACGAAGGAGCTCAGCTGTTTCGATGTGTGGAGTGCTTGTGATAATAATGTTCGACCCTGTACGGATCCGCACAATAAAGTCGTTGCCGGTGCACTTGGGGTGGTAGTTGCAGGCTGCCACCACAGCCCGAGACACCTGGTGAGTTGTGAGTGTCTTGATATTTAGGCCCTTTTTGGGGCGCAGAATAATCTTGAAGTCGTTCCGAGGTAGCGGCGGTAGACGGCGACGCGGCCGGCGCGTCTCTCCGGGCGAGCTCTTGGCGTTCGCTGCGGACGCGTCGGGCGTCGCTGCCGTTTGCGTGGTAGGAGGCGAGTTGTTTACCTGAGCGTTGCTGGCAGAGCCTGGCGGGGACTGAATTCCGGCCGGCCCGGTAGCCTGGCCTTCCAGTTCTCGTGCTCGGTCCTGGCGCTTTTGTTTTATTGCGATAGCAATTATATGGACACTCCAAAGCAGATTTCTGCCGTCGGCGTCGCCGTCGCCGTCGCCGTGAGGTTCCGTATGACGTCAATGGAGATGAAATAGTCGCCGCGCGCCGCCGAACGCTGTATGTGCGAGTGAAAGGGCGCGAGGGACGCGCGCTTTCACGGGGAATGAACGCACGGCGGAGAACAAACGCGCGTTCTGTGCCGTGCTCCCTTAAGGGCTGCAGAAGTAGGCGTCTCTTTCCTCCTTTAAATCACCATATATGTAGAGCAAACGCGCCTTCTTCTGACGCACGAAAGGCCGTGCGGGGGGGGGGGAGGGAAGGGAGGCGACGTTTAGCTGCGGCACCAAGTGCCTATTTATACCAAGTGCCTATTTATATCAGAGGCTCCGGCAATAGTCACCAACGCCGCACGCATTTTGTGCGAACGCGGGCAAAACGCCGACGGCATCGACAACAGTTCTGCGTGTTGCTGGTGCTGCTGCATGTCCAAGTTTATACAGCTGATACAGCTACTATCATTAGTCCGTATAGCTCTCTACAAATTTGCTATCGCAATTGATGCTTCGCCTTTCAGGTGAAACTGCGACAACTTTTTTTGCTTCTGGCGCCGGGAGAGCGCCAGTTCCCAGTTTGTGTCGGACTGTGTCCCTTGTTGTTGGGCAGCCTGCGGGAGCAGCGGGGAGGACGCTCGGTCGTCGTCACTGGCCGAGGTAAGTGCCTCCATCTCCTGTAGGTCCACGAGCTGGGGCGTCGGGGGGGGGGGGGGGGCTGGAAGGGGCTGCATGGCCGGAGATTGTCCGGCTTGCAGACCCGACGTCGTAGGTGGTGTATCCATGGGGTTAAGGAGGCTAGCAGGTCATCGCTCGCCGAGTGCGAGCTAGGCCTACTTGCGAGTCTTAGCGGGTCAGCGCCCGCTTCGTTCTCGAACCGATAGGAGGAGGTGGGATGGTCCTACCGGTTGAGAGTGGGGTCCTCAGGGTCCCGCTGATAAGGGCTCGAATCTCCGGCACAGTGCCTGGGGCGATAGCGAGGTGGACCGGTCAGAACGGGCAAATATAGCGGAGCCGAGGTGACGTGCGACCGCTCAGCCCGGCGGCCATGTTGATCTCCCACTTCGGCAAATGCCGGTGCGGCGAAATGCGCGAGCGGCGCCAACGAGTGTTCCCGGTAACCACCGTTGCCGAAGTCGATCACAATGCCACTCTTCGCCAAGAAATCTCGGCCGAGGATTACTGGGACCGCGAGGTCCGTCAGATGAATGAATCGCTGCCTCTGCCGCCGCTGATTCCAGCGCACGACGAGTCGCACATCGCCGTTCGAGCAGGCCTCTCCGCACGCCAATTGAAGAGGTAGTTTTAGCTGCCGTAATTTGACCCCTCTGCGTTCGAGGTGGGAGGCGACCTCGTCTCCGATCATCGATGCACTTGCACCGGTATCGAGTAGTGCTTTGAAGGTAGTCCCCGCGATTGCGAGATCTATAAAATGGGCATTCACGTTGTTCGGCGCTCCGACTCGAAAGACTGAAGATGCCGCGATGTGTTTGCCTCGCAGGCTGTTGCCGTGGCCGCCGGCAGTGTTACCGGCGGCCCGCCTCGTTTCCCTGCTGGTTAGAGCACTCACGCGCGATGTGTCCCGTCTGGGCACAGTTGAAACAGCGCACGGTGTTCCTCGCCGTGGCTTGAGCGAAGCGGGGCTGCTCCGCCGATCCCCAATCGTCGGGGTGAGGTCGGCCGTACGTGATCGCGTTTCTATCGGGTCCGCCTAGCTGCGTCACTGGTCTGCGATCGTCTGATCGGGCGTGATCGTCTGACCGTGATCGGGCGTGATCGTCTGACCGGACAAGCCTCCTGACTGTCTTGCTTGCGCGGTCATCCACCCGTATGAGTAGGGATCGAGGGCGCGGTCCGAGATTTCGAACGGCACGGGTGCACCCGAGGACCGACTCGGCATCGCAGCGTGTTCGCTGCTCGTGCGCCCGCTGCCGTGCCAAGCGCAGCTTGGTTCCAAGGACTCCGATGGAGGCGGCGGTGGTCGATACGCGCGGGCTGCCGAGATTTCGGCTTGCACCCGGCGTGATGTGCGGCCAGCTCGTTCAGGTCTCTGCAACGTGATCCGCGCAGGTAAAGTGCAAAGGTAGGATGACTTTGTCGAATTACTCGTTCCACTCGCTCCGTGTTCGAAGCACTCGGATCCGCGTACTCGAAAAGCTCCTGCATCGCTCGGACATACTCCACCAGCGATTCGTCCGGGGCTTGCGTGCGCAGCTCCAACTCCCTCCGCATCTGCAGTCGGTAGTCGTACGGAAGGAATTCGTCTCTAAGTAGCCTACGAAACTCGTCCATGCTGCTCGCCGTGTGGCCAACCAAACGGTACCACCGGGCGGCCTGGCCGACTAGAGCAACCGGGAGAACTCTCTCCAACACCGCACTCTCGCGCATGCCAGTCGCTTGCTAGTACTGTCGCAACGCCAGTAAAAAAAAAAAAAAAAAAAAATTGGCGCTCATCTGATCGCCATAACCACTGTACGCCGGTATCGGTACTCCGATCCGAGGCCCGGGTGAAATCGCGGTTTGCAACACCTGTTGCAAAGCGCTTGCCAGCGTGTGCACGGGATTTGCCGCGTCTGCAGGCATTCCTCCACTATTGGAACCGCCAACACTGTCCGGCCTGATTGCGGAGGCCCCCGTGTTTACTGGGCAGTGGTCACTATCGGGCTCCGTGACGCGTGGCGATCTCGCTGCATGACGGAGAGCCGACGGAGTTGCGCCGTTTGGCCAGACCGAGTGCGTGCTCAAAGTGCCCGGGGCGGCTGCGCCGGCGGCGGGCGCATTTGCTACGGGCACGACCTCGTCTGAGTCGGGCCCTGGGTAGTGTACACCGAAATTTTCCGACGTTCTGGGGGCGCGTGTGGCGGACGGAGGTTCTTCGCCGTTCGAAAAGGGGCTCCGGGAACCGCCGCCGTAATCCGCTGTGTTGACGGCGCGCACGGAGGGAACCAAGATTTCCCCGACTGAGGAGGATAGGTTCGGTAACCCGCCGAAGAATGCCGGCGTGTTGGTGAGGTGCGCGGGGTCGGGCACTCCTACATTTGTAGCGGGTGCGGTAGTGCAGTACGTGTTTGCACGGCCCACATTTGTGGGGGACGCGGCCGATGCAACGAGGCCCGAGTTTTCCCTGGCCCGACTGCAAATATTGGCCAACTCCATGAGATCGCTAAGTTCGTACTGCGGGCTCGTCATCGTGTCGCGGGAGCCGGCTGCTCGATTGCGTCTGCAAACGAGAAATCACGTTGGGCGCCAGTTGTCTCCGGGTTCTCTCAAGCCGCCTTTGTCGTAAGGCTTAGGCTTGACGGCCAACTCCCGTGTGCTTGCCTTGTACTACCGGGGTTCGGCGGTACAAGGACAGGCAGAAACACAACACACGATAGTGTAACAAGTATAAAAAGGGTTTATTGCTCCATGGGAATTCGTGTGGAAGCAGGCTATAGAGTCGACCTCGACGTTTGTCGGGGTCGATAGTGGTCGGACGAGGTAGGGCACAGCAAAGGAAGGGAACAAGATGGTTACCTGAGCTCTGTCCTTCGTCGCGGCTCGCAGTCGTCTCCCATTTCTCCGGCGTGCGCCGGTCGCGCCGATCGCGACCGCCCCGCCTCGTTCTGGGCTCGGTCCAATGAGCGCGGGGCTCCGCGTACACGTTACACGTCACCGCTGCGTTTGCAACCGGTTTCCAAGAGGATCGCGCCACCGCACGAAAAGCCGTTTGGCTCCCCGAACGGGAAGAGGGAAAAAGGCGTCTGCTCTCCTCACTTCCGTGGCGCGCGTAAGGACGCGGGGAAATATGAACCGTCATAATTCCCACAAGGGTTTCAAGTATTTTTTCATTGAAACAAAATGCAGCCATGTAGTTCGATGTGTACTTCCTTATGGTGCTTCTTCCCGGAAGCACCAATATCTCTTGTCTGCGGATATAGTCGTAGAGCTAAGGGCTCCGCATCTTTAGTAGGATGCATTCTAGCATCCACTCTTTGTCATAAGACATTCCTCGTGTGCTTTTTTTTTGCCGCTTCAGAGCAATGCTTTACAGCAAGCTGCTGTTTTCTAGATAGGTTTTGCAGTTTCTGCTCCAAGATGTCCTCAATTCTCGTTGCTGTGGCTGCCTTCATTCATTCTAGCAATGCTGTTACTAAGAGTGTCAACAGCTGACTGTAGCCTCTTGGCTTTCTTCTTAATGGCTCGCAGCCTGTAGGATGAATTGCAGGGTTTTGTCGTTTTCATTTGAAGGTGACACTTTCTGGTTTGCAGAGCTTTCCTCAGGTATTCGCAGGTCATACAGGGTTTCCCTGCAATTTTTTGAAATGTTTATTGAAATAACATTGAGATGCTGCCATATCTAACAGACGGCTGCCTACAAGTGCATATAACTTATAGTACATGTGTAACCAAAAGATTATGCACCAGGACTTAGTGACTACTATAACACGTACTGTAATTCTATTTGCTTAATAAAATAATTCATAAAAATAACAGGAAATGACTTGGGTGCCTAGGAGGTACTGATGAACTAGTTGATAACTCATGATTTAGTTTTACTTATTAATAAGCAGAGCGCTTGACAAACACGGTGACAGGAAAAAAGGCATACAAGAAGCACTAATTTTTCGTATCTCTCTTCAAGTGCATTTCTAATAACTCAAACGAGAAATGGAAAAGCACCACTCAAAAGTGGCAGTGATCATTCTGCAGAGAAACACTAAATGTTCGGTTCCTTTATGACAGCAGAACATGCACATGCTGGTCAAGCTATGCTTCATAATAATTTCACTCATGTCGTGTCTCACCTTCTTTTGCTGATTTGCCCATGCACTTCACACTGAAGAAGACTCCTTCCCTGTTCTCAATCCGTGCCTGGAGACCTATCGTCAGCTCAGACAGAGACGAAGCTTCCACAGCCCCACAACAAAGTGGAATGCTTGCAGCTCTTCGAAGAGCGTCTGTGGCTTCCGTCATAGTCACTAAGCGGCACTTCTCCATTGTTTTGTTCCGCACAAACACTTCACAATCCACGCTGCCTTCCTCTGTGTATTTGAAAAACACTGATCTCTCGATGGGGACCCGCAGGGGCGTCTGCGCAAGCAGGCGTTTGGTGAGTTGCGCCACCACGTACCCGAGCGCTCGAGGGTTGGACCCTCCCGCGTCTAACCGTGCGCGGCCTAGCCGTGTCCGGGGAAAAGAGGATCCGGGAGGTTGAGCCGAAGCCGGGTGCTTGGACCTTCATGGCCCCTCGGCGGAGGCAACACACCTCTCTGGCCTCCGCTTCACGTAGACGGCACCCCCGGACTGACCCACCCGGGGGAAATCGGTAGTTGCCTTTTCCTATTCTCCTCTTCAATCTTCGTCTTTTCCTCTCACTTTCAATCTTTCCTGTCTTCTCCTCTCTTCTATTTACTTCTGATTTTCTGGGCAGCGAGGGTTAACCTTGTGTGCGATAACCAACCTTGGTTATACATATTGGGTTATAGTGGCTGTGTACAGCTGGCGATGGCAAGCTTTATCAATGCACAAGTCTTGTCACGCCCCCTTGTTGGGCTCCGTGGTGGGCGGCTGGCATCGCTGCCGAAATCAATCAACACTTGATGGCTTCATCATTCCCCCGACTCAATGATCGTCCTCTTACAAAAAGAGGGCGCACCGAAGAAAACTTTCAATTTTTTGTCAAACGCAAAGAATGCTTCCCACGTTTCCACGTCATTCATAGTCTTAACTCTGAAACGACCGCTAGGACAATTTCACCTTTCTGTGTTTCCAAATATCTCACTGACAAACTGGGCCCAGGCTACAAATTGACCAAAATGGCCAGCGGCGACCTTCTCCTTGAGGTTCGCGACAAGGACCAACATGATAAACTTTCAAATCTAGTGGCATTCGGCAATCTTCAAATCACTGTGACACAACACCGGTCAATGAACACAAGTAAAAGAGTGATATCTGATGATGATCTACTGAGCCTGAGCGAAGAAGAGCTCCTAGAGGGCTGGAAGGGACAGAATGTGATTGAAGTGCGAAGGATAAAGATTAAGCGTGATAATAAAGAAATACCTACTAAGCATTTGATCCTCACCTTTGGGACAAGCGAGCTGCCAGATTCTCTTGAAACAGGATACACAAAGACAAGAGTGAGACCGTACATCCCGAATCCCCGCAGATGTTTAAGTGCCAAAGATTCGGCCATGGCTCTCAAAGCTGCCGTGGCCGACTGACATGTGCAAAATGCGGCAACAACGAACACACTTCTGATAACTGTGGTAGTGCGCTCCACTGTCCAAACTGCGACGGTGATCATGCGGCATATTCACGACCATGCCCTACGTGGAAGAAAGAGAAAGATATTATTACTATGAAAGTGAAGGAAAACATCTCATTTCAAGAAGCGCGGAAACGTGTTTCCTTTCTGCATACCGCAGGGTATGCTGGTGCAGCGCGAAAGGGGGCAACGCTGCAGCAGACTCCGGCATCGGCCCGGCCCACAAACAGTGTGGCCACGGCTGTGCCACCAGCCCCCCAGGTGACAGCAGCCAGCGCTGCTGCGCCGTCTCTGAAGGAGGGCTCATCGACCTCTGGGTTGGTGGCCTCCAAGGCCCTGCTTTTCGAAGCAAGGCCTACCCCGAAACTACCCCGCTCGAGTGAGCGGAAGTCCAGCGGCTCCCAGGAGTCGATGGACACAACTCCAAGCCAGACGGCGCAGCCAGCGCCTCGGGAGCGACCCGATTCTCGCGAACGCTCCAAGACAAACAAACCACGGATTACGGGGCCTGGAAAGGCTTCGTAAGCCAACTTGAATCCTCTTGACACACAGCATATTAACATAAACAATATGGATACACAAATATTACACTGGAATGTGAGAGGTTTTTTGCACAACCTCGACGACATTAAAGAACTTCTACACAAATACAATCCAAAGGTGCTGTGTGTTCAGGAGACACACCTAAAACCAATACAAAGTAACTTCCTCAGGAAATACGCCATTTTCCGAAAAGATCGAGATGACGTACTCGCCTCTTCGGGTGGCGTCGCCATTATAGTGAACAAAGATGTTGCTTGTCAGCGGCTGCCTCTCCGAACTCCTCTTGAGGCAGTCGCAGTCCGAGCGATACTCTTTCAGAAGTTGGTCACTTTAAGTTCCCTTTACATCCCTCCGAATTATCAACTTTCCAGATCAGAGTTTTTAAGCTTTATCGCTGAACTTCCCCAAACCATATATGGTTGTTGGAGATCTAAATGCCCATAGCAGCCTGTGGGGTGACTCTCGTTGTGACGCGAGAGGACGCTTAATTGAAAGCTTTCTTTTTACCACAGATGCATGCCTGCTAAATAAAAAAGAGCCCACATTTTACAGCGTGGCGGCACACAATACATACTCATCTATAGATTTAAGCATAGCATCAAGTACACTCATGCCATATCTGGAGTGGAACGTCATCAAAAACCCCTATGGGAGTGACCACTTCCCGATCGTCTTGACATTAACAAAAAGGGAGGAAAACTATCCTCAAGTTCCCCAGTGGAAGATTGGCTCTGCCGACTGGAAGCAATACAGAGAGCTCACCCGCCTAGCATGGGATGACATCCGTACACTTAACATTGACGACGCAGTGGCATATTTGACAGCATTTATTGTGAATATAGCGTCCATGTGCATCCCAGAAACACAAAGCTAGCATTCCAAACGACGTGTTCCCTGGTGGAATGATGACTGTAGGGAAGCACGAAAAAAAAAAAAACGAAATAAGGCTTGGGGCCGCCTTCGTGACTCTCCAACTGCAGAAAATCTTATAAACTTCAAGAAAACAAAGAGTGAAGGTAGAAGCACGCGCTGCTGTGCCAAAAGGGAAAGCTGGCAAAAATACATATCGGGCATAAATTCTTACAAAGACGGAAAGAAAGCCTGGAACCGAGTTAACAAATTAAACGGGTGGCAGACTCATCCTCTGCCATTAGTAAACAATCAGGGAAACACTCTTGAAGACCAGGCTGATTTTCTAGGTGCCCACTTCGAGTACATTTCCAGCTCGGCCCATTACACAGATACATTTCTACGGTATCAGCGGCAAGCAGAGCGATTGCCCATGGATCGGAAAATAACAAAGAATGAACCTTACAACCGGCCATTTACCATGGCGGAACTTCAGGCGTCACTGAGTTGCTGTAATAAGACAGCACCAGGAAGAGACAGAATAGCTTATGACATGATCAAACACTTACACCCTGAAACTCACAAAACACTTCTGTCGCTTTTTAACTCCATATTCTGTGGCGGGTATATCCCGGCTGCCTGGAAAGAGGCAATAATTATCCCTATTCTCAAAGAGGGCAAGGACCCGACTTCGGCCAGCAGTTATAGGCCTATAGCCCTAACAAGTTGCCTGTGCAAACTCTTCGAGAAAATGACTAACCGGCGCCTGATCCATTTTCTTGAAAGTAACAAAATACTAGATCCATTACAGTGTGGTTTCAGGGAAGGTAGATCCACAACAGACCATCTTGTCCGCATCGAGACAAACATTCGGGATGCCTACGTGCATAGACAGTTTTTCCTGTCAGTGTTGTTAGACATGGAGAAGGCATATGACACCACATGGCGTTTTGGAATCCTCCGTGATCTGGCAGGAATGGGCGTCCGAGGCAACTTGCTGAACGTGATTCAAAGTTATCTCTCGAACCGCACATTCCGTGTTCGAGTTGGTAATGTCTTGTCTCGTCAATTCACCCAGGAGACTGGTGTACCACAAGGAGGTGTGCTGAGTTGCACTCTATTTGTTGTAAAAATGAATTCTCTCCACAGTGTCATACCACGCACAATGTTTTATTCCATGTACGTGGATCATGTGCAAATCGGTTACAAATCTTGTAATCTTGTTATCTGTGAGCGCCAGGTGCAGCTTGGCTTCAACAAGATTTCCAAGTGGGCGGACGAGAATGGATTTAGACTAAACCCACAAAAAAGCACGTGCGTCCTCTTCTCGAACAAAAGAGGCATGCAACCAGACCCCGTTATTGACCTTAATGGAGAACGGCTATCTGTGAGTCATGAATATAAATTTTTAGGCCTCATCTTAGATTCTAAGTTAACTTTTGTCCCGCACCTCAATACCTGAAAACAAAGTGCCTGAAAGCTATGAATCTGCTGAAGCTCTTGTCACGCACATCATGGGGAAGCGACAGGAGATGCCTCCTTAGCTTATACAAAAGCCTTGTACGGTCACGCCTTGACTACGGAGCCATAGTTTATAACTCTCCAACACCTAGTGCTCTAAAGATGTTAGATCCCGTTCACCATCTGGGTATTCGGCTTGCTACAGGCGCCTTCAGGACTAGCCCTGTAGAAAGCCTGTAGAGTCGGATGAATGGTCCCTGCATCTCCAAAGAACGTATTTAAGTTTATCCTACTCCCTGAAGGTAAAGGCAGATGTAGAACACCCATGCCATTCCAGTATAAGCGACATATCGGCTGCCAGGCTGTATCAAAACCGGCCGTCTGTGAGGACTCCTTTGTCCTTGCGTCTACAAGCGTTGGCTGAAGGAACAGGCATACTAGTTCAAGATAATGTCTTAATGGCTCCCAGTCCGCTTCCACCACCTTGGGAGTGGCAGACTATTGAGTGCGATGTCTCTTTCATAGAGATTTCCAAGCACGCACCCGAGACTCATATACGTTCGCACTTCCTCGAGCTTCAGGCGAACTACTCATGTGCGGAATTTTACACAGACGCTTCCAAATCTTCTGCTGGTGTTGCTTATGCTGCTCTGGGACCGTCTTTTTCAACATCTGGTGCACTAAATCCGCACACAAGTATTTTTACAGCGGAAGCATACGCAATCCTTTCGGCAGTTAAGCACATAAAGCTAATGAATGTTACCAAAGCAATTGTGTTCACAGACTCATTGAGCGTCGTTAGAGCTCTAATGCGTCTACGAAAACAGAAGAATTCAGTTTTTAACGAACTCTACAGCTGGTTATGCTCAGCTTACATGGGCAATCAAATGATCATAGTGTGCTGGGTACCTGGCCATAGAGGCATAAAAGGCAAATTACTGACGTGGCACTTTCGTCTGGAAGACGAAAGTGCCACGTCAGTAATTTTTAAATATACAGACACAAACATAGCTATTCCTCCCAAAGACCTAAAGCCTTTCTTGCGCCATCAGTTGCGGAGATGCTGGCAAAGGCAGTGGGACAACGAAGTGTCAAACAAGCTACATATGATCAAACCAAGAATAGGGAAATGGATGTCCGAAAAAACGGCAAGACACAAAGAAGTGCTTCTCTGCAGGTTAAGAATAGGTCATACCTATGGCACACACTCTTACCTCCTTTCTGGAAGTGATCCTCCAAAATGTGATAGGTGTGGCGACATTCTTACAGTCCTCCATGTCCTTGTCCAGTGCCCGGAAATAGAAGCACAACGCAAAAATGTCACAGTTTCGCCCTAAGGGCGAAGCGATGAATGCGATAGCAACACAGCAATGTCATACGAAGTAAGGTGAGCGGCTTTGGTAGCAATATGAATTGTAGTAAACATGAGCTGATTAAGTAAGCAGGTGTGCTGCGGCGTAAGTAGACCGACATGAAGAGAGACTCGATGACCACGAGAAGGCGCGTGTGAAACGGTGGTGTTGATGAGAAGCGCTTCCCGTGGGCAGCGCGTGCGAAGGGACACACCTGTAGCGCTGCACTGCCGACCCGGGCAGCATTGCATGTGTAGCGTGCGTTGTAAAATGTGGCCCGACTATTACTAACTGATTGAACAAGCGTGGTGTGAGCGCGCACAAACATGAATATATCACACTGAATGACTGCAGACAACGACCGTCAAAACGCTGGCAGCGAGCGGATATATACGCCGCAGCAGCGGGCGAAGGTACGTGCGGTTTATCGCTTCAACGGAAACTGAGCGGCGAATGCGCATAAAGGTCAGAGCCGTGTGGAGATAAGAGACGGTGCGGTCGAACGAACGACGAGCGCGGTTGTTGGCAGCGTAGAAGTGCGCCCCCCCCCCCCCCCCCCCCGCGCTCCTTCCGGCGCTGGGTTCCCGCTTCCTTGCTTGCGCGTGGGAGAGATAAGAGACTGTGCGGACGAGAGACGAGCGCGGTTGTTGGCAGAGAAGTGCCCCCCCCCCCCCCCCTGCTCCCTCCGGCGCTGGCTTTCCGCTTCCTTGCTTGCGCGTGGGAGATTGAGTGCGTTCGCTCTCCGTGATAGCGCGCGTCCCCGCACGCTGCCTCTGGGGCATACGGCGCGCGGCGAAGATTTTATCTATACGGAACCTCACGGCGACGGCGACGACGACGGCGACGCCGACGGCAGAAATCCGGTTCAAGTGTCCATATAATTGCTATCGCAATAAAAGTACTTTTATCCCGCATTTCGTGAGCACATCCCTCTTCATCCAGCATTCTTTCTTAGCCATGAGGCGCTCTTTGATTTTAATGCAGTCTTAAAATTTTTAGCAGATGTAAACACTTTACAAATCATCTGGCCAGGGTATCTGCATGTAGCGCAGCCTCGTCTTGGAGGCTGCAGCTGCAGTGCAAAAAGGTTGTACAGCACGTGCCTCTCAGCCCTTGATTTCAAGGAACTCCTTGAGGCACTAGTGCTATTGTATACGTTTTAGTATATCATCAATCCGTATGGGAATTTTTATAGTCATAACTTGAATCATTAGTCATTGTCATTATTTTAATACCAATGTATTTTACGCAATTTACAGCGACTTGATTCTTAGGCCTTTTTACAGCCACGTTATATCAACCATCTATAACTCATATGCCACTCTATTTATAGTAAATTGAAAAACCATCACCATTTGTCATGGCGCTCTTTGGCAATATCTGGCCCTTGCGCCAATAAAAGCCATATATTATTATTATTATTATTATTATTATTATTATTATCTCTCGATGGGGAGGGGGGGGCGAGTACACCTGTGGGAAAGTGTTGGGACGCGAGTACGCGCGGAGGAGAGAGACGTCTCGAGTCTCGACGGCATGAATCGCAAATGTGAACTGGTTTTATTTTTCTTTTGCTTCAGCCGCCCTTGGGGCTGCTCGCCCTTTCCACTCGTCACCACTGGTGGAGAGTAGAGGACACGGGGGCGCGGGGTGCAACCAGTATGGTGGTTAGAAAAGTTCAACTTGCACGGAAAGTATGACACACCACTGAACTCGAGGAATTCATGTACCCACGACCTCGATGGCACGACGAGCTTGCGAAGGTCGTCAAGGGAGGCGGCTGGCTCAGAAGCAAAGCCGACGACTGCGTCATCCACTTCATCGGCTTCTTAATTCTCAGTAGCGGCTGTTTCACGTTCGTCTGATGACGGCACTTTACCTCAGTCAAAGCGACGTCGTTTTCTTTTGCCCTCGTTATCAGACGCGAACTGACGCCATTTTCTCAGTGGCCACGGTGCCGGTGTTTTCTTGGCTAGGTATGAAGGCACATTCGGCAAAAACGTCGGCACCGCGTCAGGCCGAAGAGTTGGTTTGCCTCTTGACACTCGTATTTCTGTTCCGTTAATTATGTGCACATAATCTCTCACGATTAAATGAGGCTCAAAGTGAAGCTCGCACACAGCTCAATCGGCTTCGAGGGGCTTATCAAGCCTACACAGATTTCTCTCCCAGACAAGTCGTGCATGGCGGTACGCACACGGCAATGCCGAGGAAGGTTCTAGTATCCATTGCACATAGGGGATGGGGAGCAGGCAGTGAAGTAGCACCTCCATAATGGCGTACCTGCTGATTATGGAAGCGCTTCGTCTCTTACAGATTAGCCTGTCTTGGCGCTGCTTACAGGTGATTTACTGTGTGCACCAGGCAGGTTTTGGAAAAGTCAGCCACAACGTGCACTCACGATGTCTCGCATGCTGTTGACAAGCGAACAATGGAGGCCTAAGTGCGATGCCCACAGAAGTTGTAGGCTGCATACTCAGTACGTGTTAGCACTTTAGAGGGCAGCAGCCCCCCACCCCCACTCACGCTAGACACAAATAAAATCTGACAATACATTTTTATTGAAAACAAGTTTGCCAGAGTGAATTTCTGAAACAGCAAAGAAATTAGAACTAGATTTGCGTACAATGCAAACTGATACACAACTAGTAAAGGTAAAGCTA
The DNA here is from genome assembly GCF_013339745.2 of Dermacentor silvarum. NCBI lineage: Eukaryota > Metazoa > Arthropoda > Arachnida > Ixodida > Ixodidae > Dermacentor > Dermacentor silvarum. The sequence continues at coordinate 161,702,020 of NC_051160.1, forward strand.
ATGAGGAAAAATATTATAGCACCCACGTTTTGCCCAACATAAGTGGACTTCCATCCAAAATTTTTTCATAAATTCGAAGTCTTTACTTGCTTTCTTGAAAATGAGTTTTTCTTCTTTCTTTCTTCTTTTTTTTCTTCTTTGTGCTTGATGTAGGAATATTTTGCAGAGATGTTGAAAAAGTAATGTTGCATGTTTGACACATTTTCTAAGTTTTTTGTGAAATAGAAAACGCACCAAATGCATCAAAGTTTCAAAATTCTGATTTGGCCCATGTTTGGACTTCAAAATAGATTTTTTTCCCTTTGTGGACAGCGTAAAATACGCATCTAACTAATTTACTGTGAAGCATATTAAAATGAGCAGAAAAGTTTTTCGGCACGATGTTTTTAGTTTACATTTAATTCGGCCGTGAAGTCTGAAAATATTGTGGTAATCAATAGGAAGACGCTCGCGCGCGGCGACATTCAAATATTTTTTGGCTTGCTGGGAATGCTTTTCGGGAATAAAATTTTCGGTCCCGTGCAGTTTGAATATTCCTACATGACATGTAAAAAATCCAGACGAAACAAAAACAAAGCGGACGTGCATGTTTGATCTCTTGTGGAATCACACAGCAGCACTAACATACCATGACTGTGTTGTTGCGTGCATCCGTTTGGGGATCCTTGTGCATCCTTGTGGCAGGCCTGTAAGATACATGTCAGTGAACACATGGGCTTTGCTATCTTTTATGGTTGTTGCAATTTTTTTCACAACTGCTCTACGCAGGCCATACGATTTCATATTGTCACCCAGCTAGTACAGCTAGAATAGTTGACCAGCAACAGATAGGCAAAAAACACGTCAGCCTTTAATTATGGCTGTACCTCGGAGAGTGCGCGCAACCACGAACTTCGTCGTTCTCGCCTCAAAGGGCCAGTGTCACCACGTGCCAACTTATTTCGCGTCATTGCTCCCCTCTCGAAAGCGACCGACCCAGTCGCTTCAAGTACACACTGCTGAAGCGGTTTGTGAGGGTTGCTTATCCCTCGCGTGCGTAGTACGGCTTCATCCGTACTACGTGGACGACTTCAGCACGGGGACGGCGTCTGTTCGAGCTAGGATCGGAGCTTTGAGGCACCACCTCGTAGTTAAACATCACTGAGGCGGCGTACAAATTCGTAGGGGCCGAAATAGCGGCGCAACAATTTCTCCGAGAGCCCACGGTGTCGGATAGGTGTCCACACCCACACGCGGTCGCCTGGTGAGTACGGGACGTTCCGTCGGGTCCGGTTGTAACGGCAGGCGTCGGTATTCTGCAGGGTGCGGATGTGATTCCGACCAAGCTGGCGAGCTTCCCCTGGTTTCTCGATGAACTACTCTTCAGTGGTGTCATTCCTTGTTGTTCCGTGGTCTACAGGAAGCATGGCGTCTAAGGGGGTTGTAAAGCGACGTCCGTAAACGAGCTCGAATGGTGTAAACTCGGTGGTCTCCTGCACAACGGTATTGTAAGCAAACGTCACATAGGGTAAAATTTCATCCCGTGTGTTTTGTGTTCCACATCAATGTACATGGTAGCATGTCGACCAATGTTCTGTTCAGGCGCTCTGTTAAGCCGTTAGTCTGGGGATGATAGGCAGTGGTCCTTCGGTGGTCGGTGTGCGTCAGCGTGACGACTTGTTGCAACAACTCCGCTGTAAAGGCTGCACCGCGGTCAGTAATGAGCACAGCGGGTGCACCGTGACGAAGCACGATGTTGTGGACGAAGAAGCTGGCAACTTCAGCAGCAGTTCCCCGCGGCACAGCTTTTGTCTCCGCATAGCGAGTTAAATAATCAGTTGCCACGATTATCCACTTGTTTTCAAGGTCCATCCATTCCCACTTGCTGGAACGGCACCGGAGGCGGATCCAAAGGCTGAAGGAGGCCGGCAGGCTTGACGGATGGGACTTTACGCCTCTGACAGTCACGGCACGTTCGCACATAGCGCTGAACCGACGAAAATAGGTGTGGCCAACAGTATTTCTACCGTATGTGCGCTAATGTCCTCGCGAAGCCGAAGTGGCCGGCACAGGGATCGTCGTGATACGCCTGTAAAACTTCCTTGCGCAGCACTGTCGGAACGACAAGAAGGAATGTTTCTTGGCTGTTCCCGAATTTTTCTTGTGCAGGACATCGTTCCGCAGGCAGTACGATGTCAATCCTCGTGAAAGTGGGCGTGGGACAACAACGTCAGCTCCCTCGAGATATCGGGTGACTGGAAGCAGTTCAGAGTCTGCACGTTGATAGTCAGCCATGTGCACCATGTCGACGACACCAAGAAACGGCAAATCTAGCTCCAAGTCAGAGGATGTCAAGGGAATAGGAGAACGTGGCAAGCAGTCAGCGTTGCTATGCTTATGGCCTGATCTGTAGACAAGTTATGTCGTATTCCTGGAGATGGAGGCTCCAACGAGCGAGGCGACCTGACGGGTCTCGTAGATTTGCAAGCCAGCAGAGCGAATGGTGGTCACTGATTGCTCGAAATGGCCGGCCGTATAAGTAAGGCCGGAACTTGCTGATGGCCCACACGACTGCTAAACATTCCTTTTAGGTGGTTGAATAATTGGCTTCTGCTTTTGAAAGACTACGGCTCGCGTACGCAATTACACATTCTGTGCCGTCTTGCCATTGAACCAGAATGTCCCTGAGTCCTACGTTGCTTGCGTCTGTGTGAATTTCAGTTGCCGCGGTGCCATCAAAATGCACCAGCACTGGAATGGATTGGAGGCGTTTGCGCAATTCGGTGAAGGCCTGCTCTTGGTCTTCCGTCCAGGCAAAGGGCACATCTTATCGCGTCAGTCTCGTGATAGGTTCAGCAATCCTTGAGAAGCCTTCAACGAAACCACGGTAGTAAGCCCAGAGGCGCAGGAACCGCTGAACAGCCTTCTTGTCTTTAGGGTGAGGAAACTCAGCAATGGCAGCGAGCTTTTCTGGGTCTGGTCGTACTCCTTGGGAGCTGACCACGTGGCCTAAAGACTTGAGTTCCTGGAAGCCAAAGTAACATTTTTCAGGCTTGATGGTGAGGTTTGCCTTGCGTATTGCGGTAAGGACACTTCGTAGCCGGGTGAGATGTTCATCGAACGTGCTGGAAAACACAACGTCGTCTAGGTACACTAGACACGTCTGCCACTTTAGTCCGATGAGTAGTGTCCATCATTCATTGAAATGTAGCAGTAGAGGAACAGAGACCGAAAGGCAGGACTTTAAGTTCGTATAGCCCATCGGGAGTCACGAAGGTGGTTTTTTCACGGTCACGCTCGTCCACTTCGATTTGCCAGTACCCTGACTTTAGGTCTAACGAAGTAAAGAAGTCAGCATGACGCAGACGGTCCAAAGCGTCATCGATCCGTGGCAGGGGGTAAACGTCGTGTTTGGTGACTCGGTTAAGCCGTTTGTAGTTAACGGAGAAGCGGAGTGTGTCGTCTTTCTTTTTTACTAGTACGACAGGCGACGCCCTCGGACTTGTCGACGGCTGGATGACGTCATCATTGAGCAGTTCTTGAACTTGACGCTTAATCGCCTCCCGCTCCATAGGTTACACGCGGTACGGATGCTGATGAACAGGCCGCGTCGACTCCTCTGTAACTATCCGGCGTTGCGTAATGGAGGTGCGCTGGACTTTCGATTCTGTGGAAAAACAGCCAGAGAATTCTGTCACTAGGCCCAGCAGCTGATCCTTCTGTACATCTGCTAAGTCAGATTAATGTGGACGCGGGTACTCAAGCTGGCGTGAGTTGTTGCATCCGGTGAAGTCACTTGTAACGTGCCGACGTCGGAGAAGTCATTAATGTCGTTCGGAAAGGCTACAGCTGTACCTTGAGGGACGTGCTGATACTCATGGCTGAAGTTTTTCAACAAAACTTGCGAGCACACTCTTAAAAAATGTGGTAGTACTTGCTACTTTTGGGCAGTAATGCTTTGTCACATATGTTACTACCCTGCAGTTAGTAACGGCAAGGGTAGTTAGTAACTGTTACTGCCCTTGTCGTTACTACCTGCTGTTAGTAACAGCAAAGGTAGCAACTGTTACTACCCTTGCTGCAGGGTAGTAACGACAAGGGTAGTAGCTGTTACTACCCTTGCCAATACTACCTTCTGTTGTTAGTAAGAGCAAGGGTAGTAACAGTGTCTACCCTTGCTGTTACTGACAGCAGGTAGTAACATGTGACAAGCCGTTGCTACCTAAAAATAGCAAATGCTACTACCTTTTTCCGAAGTTATAAAACGAACATATGTTAGCAACTGCTATGTCCCTACTCACTGCGGTTGGTACCAGGAGGTATACATACCAGATGCCTGCAGCAGTTAGCATACATAATCGTGTGCACACCTATTTGCGGCCTTATTTTGCTTATAAAATGCTAGTAGCAATGGCCATAACAAAACTATGAGCGTAGAAATAACTATAGGTATACATTGTATAGGTAAAATAACTGCCAATGCAAGTCATCAAGCTGAAGAGGTAGAATTGTGGTATCCAGGACAGACATTTTTTATGCAGCCTGATGCAAAACACCTATAGCTGTTACGAGCGGAGAAATATCGAAATGTAAATATATTATATAGACCACAAAGTACACCACACAGAAGCCATGGACACGCTTGTGATTACAGTGCCAAGTGTCAAAGAAACAACCAGAAGTTTATACTGCTGGCATTAGCAGGAACAGAAGTATGCATCGTTCCAATTGACGGGAATGAAGAAATATGTGCCACACAGTGCATTTTTATTTCACAATATTTATTATAGTGGCATATTTCGACACTTGATGGTTCCCCAAAACATGGCACACACGATTTCTCGCGGTGCGGAAATGAAGTTTCCTATGCTGTCCTTTTTTGCTGGCACGTCAGCAATTATGCAGTCTTTTTAAGTGATGAAATCAGGCGTATCACTAGTGGCATCTTTTTTGTGCTTGTAGGTAGGCCACAAAAATTTTCTAGAATAGTGAACGTTTGTTTGCTGACATCGCTGTACTTCACATCAAAAACCCAATAAATTTCTATAAGCGCAGTCATGCCTGCGCTTATAGAAATTTCATCTACCGTCATCTACCGCGTCTACGCGAAACGCTTCGAAACTAGCAATGACGTCGGTCGCCCTAGCAGCACACGCGCCCTTGAATGAAAGGGCAGGGCAGGTGTCCTGTAAAACAAGGAATACAGAAAATCAGCATTACTTATGAGAAATACACTAGTTTGAAAAAAGGTAATGCAAAAGGGACTCACCGGTCCCTGCAGAAATCTAGGTGTCTCCTTGAGGAGAAATGGCAGCAGCTCAAATACGCCAACTGCAAAGCGGTCTGTTGCCCAAAAGTTTGTTAGGCAATGACAAACACAATGAACACAAATCACTTATACATCACGTAAATGCAAGCCTGGGCACGCCTGTGGTATTTGCAGCCATACTCATACGAGAAAGACAAAAATATGGATGTCCCCTGGAAAAAATGGAAAAGCTGGCAAGCCTGTATACGTACATTTCTTCTCATCACCTTCCAACTTGTCAAGTTCAGCTTCAATTCCTGCGGTAGCCTCTTTTGAAGACCGCTGACATTTTGCAAGTTCAAAAAGGCGGTTCCCATACTGGTTAATAAACTGCAGAATCTTTTGTTCCAACTTTACCCCAGTGAGGGCGGTGAACTCCTCGTGAAGCTAGAATGATGGCAAAATTTGTAAATAATTACCAGCCAATACTCATAACATATAAACAACTGAAAATGGCTTAACAGTCTTACATAGATAGATTCCAGTTGAATAATTAAGCATTGCCTGCAACAGAAATACAACAGTTGTTTATGCTCACCATTTCGGCATTTGCCAAAGCTGGGTATTTGTGTAGCACATCTCCTGTTGGCGGCCACATTTCCTTTATCCATTGCTGCCTAGCAGGTCGAGTTTGCAGCATTGAGTCATGGAGCTTTATCACATCTGGGTTAGGCCGTTTTACTTCGTTCATCATAAACTCTACGTGGCTATTCACTGTAGCCGCATCGTGTTAAGCCGCGACGTGCTGTGACAGGTCAGCAGTCTAACAGGAAAGAAACATGATGTTGCACAGTGAACAGATCACTACAAATGACACGAAAACAGACGCATAACATAAATCTTTTTCTTCCTCAGTTAGAATATATTGGAGCCCTTTTTACAATTAGACCTGTGTATTACTAGTGTGCACTAAACTAGACGGCTGACCAAGGAGGAAGAACTTAAGCACCATGTGTTATCTGCGCCTTTGGACCATTGTCACAGGCAGGGGCGCAGCCAGAAGTGTTTTTCTTTTTTTTTTTTGGGGGGGGGGGGGAGTTCGACGATACTCTATGTATGTTCGTGCATGTGTTTGTATGTGTGCGTGTATATATGCACATGCAAAATTCAAAAAAATGTGGTTGATCCCTCTTATATAGGAATCGGTATAGAACACGAAAGTGAAACGTGTCTTCACAGAAGTAGTGTAATGTTTATTGCACATTGATATATAATGTCTATTGGTGTTTTGTGGCTAAAGCGCCCTTAGGCGTTGATGCACCCACGCTGACGCCTGGTGGCACGTCTCCTCCATCACGACTACCAACGTCGATGACCATGAGCAACCGTCGTGCATATGGAAGCTGCACTACGCTGCACACGCTAGCACAACGCGAAAGACGAAGCACGTAACTGACACACTAATACAACGCGCAAGACAAAGCACGTAACTGAATCGTCACCGAGTCAAATCAGCGCGTACAGCGCGTCGTAATTGCAGCCTCCGCGATCAACTTCAGAAACATTTTCAGAGCTAATTGCGGAGGCCACGCTCCGCTGTGCTGAGTACGGTGAACGCCACCTAGGTGGCGTTGGTAGTGCTTCTTGATGCCAGCGTCCCTTCGAATGCTGGCATCGAGGCGTCGTAGTGCTGAGACCACCGAAGCGTTCACTGTCGGTGCGCGTAAGGCCGGAATACATGGAGCGAATAACCGGCGTCCGAGCGAAGGACTTCGTCGGGCGGCGAACGTCCGACGGCCGGCGTCAAGAAATTTGCCGTCCGCAGCCGATCTGCCTGTCCAAACATTTTCGTCGGGCGAACGCCGCCGCCGGAAGCGTCTAGCGCGCAGCGGTGGACGACAGCCAATCAGGAGGCACTAGTTCCGGTCGCAATGCATGCTGGTGTTTCGCGCGCGCGCGCCTTTTCGCGTCGTCTGCAATCGCGTTGGTGTTGCCGTGTCTGCATGTCTCTGCACCGATTGAGTAGTTCCTAGTATGATCTCTCAGGAATCGCGTTGTATTTGTACATCCCATATCCGCTGATCTGCGAGGAAACAGACAAGCAGTGCAAGCTCTCTACAACCACCTTCAACAGAAATCTTCTGATCTCAGAGGCCACATGCTGTCGTCATGCCTATCTCCCGACTTCACCGATAGATGGCGCTGGCATCGGATATTTCTTTCGCTAGGCTTAGACGCGTTCGAAACGAGAAGCGATCTCGAAAACTACTCAAGGTTATCCATAATACTCTGTCGTCGAAGCGGCCTGAGACTAAGCGAAAGCCGTTTACGCAGTCATTTGCTTCCAACTAAGTGAATTCTACAAGGACAACGCCAAATTCAGTTCGAAGCGGGCGGCCGGGACCGCCGCCAACACGGCGGCCAACGCGCGGCGGCGTTCGCCGCATGTATTGCAACACAGCAAACATCCTGCGTCGTGTCGCCGCGTCGTTACTGGACGCGTGAAGTTCGTCGAGAAAGTTCGCTCCATGTATCCCGGGCTTTAGTGTCATAATGCAGTACTTCTCTTTTCTGCTCGTAGGCGACGGCACCGCCCCGAGCAAGAGCGCGGGTACACGGAGGAGTGTTAGATATATAAGGCGCGTCTGTGTAGCTCTCTGCAAATGCGTTTGTGGCGCAATGGGTTAAACGCTCGGCGATCTCTCGTCGCGGACCGAGAGGTCGTGGGTTCGATTTCCAAATTTTGCATGTTTGTGGAACTTTTTCTTCTGGTTTCTTTCTTTGTATTATGTTCTATGACGTATTTCCGTGACGGAAATACGTCAGTGAAGTCTTGGTGGACCCAGGCATAAAACACTTTCGTGTTAAAATTGTGTGTGTGTGTGTGTGTGTGGGGGGGGGGGGGTCGGGTGGCTACGCCAGTGGCCACAGGCAAGAAATGTCATGCTTATACTAGGGCACGAACACCATCCATCACAAGAAACTATAAGACACGTGTGCTTTAATACCCCACGAAAACAACATAAACATACTTAATAACATCCGAAGTTTGCGCTAACCGGCACCTTGTGTTTGGCGCAGGATAGCCACAGTTGCTTTTGTGCCACAAAAACCCGACACACACACACACACACACACACCATCCAACACAACAATCTAATTCAGCCAACCTAACACTGTATTACTCATCAGGATGCTAAATATAACTGCAGAACACTGTACTGCTTAACACAGTGAAATAAAGCACAAGAGGCAGAAGTAATGTTCACCCGCCGTGGTTGCTCAGTGGCTATGGTGTTGGGCTGCTGAGCACGAGGTCGCGGGATCGAATCCCGGCCACGGCGGCTGCATTTCGATGGGGGCGAAATGCGAAAACACCCGTGTACATAGATTTAGGTGCACGTTAAAGAACCCCAGGTGGTCCAAATTTCCGGAGTCCCCCACTACGGCGTGCCTCATAATCAGAACTGGTTTTGGCGCGTAAAACCCCATAATTTAATTTTTTTAGAAGTAATGTTCACAGGATTGTCAGAAAAACGTGTGATATTCTCGGGAACCTTGCTAATAAATGTTCACAAGGTAATGGACTGCTACAATTATCCACCTGTGACGCCTGGTATCACGTGTGACCCAATGAAACAGCTCTTATAAGTCCTACATAGTCAATCACTCACTGTATTAGGTATGCTCACATTATTTAATGAATGCTTCACACTACAACTAGGAATACCAGCAGCTAGAACACTTCGTCATATAATTACATACATTATGCTACAAGGGACATGGATGTAACACATGTGTTCAGAACCTAGCTGTACCAGAACTAGTTTGGATGTAAGTGGAACGAATTGTCGTGCAAATGGCTAGCGAACATGCTGCATTGACAAAAGAATACAAGACTTGCAATGTCTTAAGAGAACATGGTGCATGTAAGTTGTTGGTTATGGCATTCTGCAGTCCACTGATATGAAATATATTTTGGCAAAAGGGTTGCATATTCAGTTTTGTAAACTCTCTTTTATCCTGTGGTTTCATTTAAAAATTGATTTGTAGTTTTTGCCTTGACCTTTCCCTTGTGAAAATATCTGTTACCATATTCCCAACAGAAAAAAGAAGTACAGGACAGTTCTCGTAGTGATGCCACCTTGCTGTACCTATGTCACAAAATAGGTCTATATACACATATTAAGTTAACAAAGGAAAAGGAATGGTTTGAGGGGCTTGTTTCTTTAATGGAGAGAACAGACTGATAATGAAGCCAAGTAAGGAGGTCATTATTTGTGGTGTCCATTCAAAGTGTAGTAATTGCAGTATAAAGGAAAATTAAGTGGATGAAAAACACGCTGATCACTGGTTGGAACTGAACCCACAACTTTCACATTACATGCGATGCTCTACTCAATGAGTTACAGCTTAGCTGTCCACCTGATTGGTGTTCATGCAATTTTATTCCTGGGAGTGCCAACCAGTGCCAATCGTAGCTATGGTGGTGAATGTGGAACATAAGTTTTGGAGTTAATCGGCATCATGTAGCATGTCATTAATGAGCTGGCACCTGAGCAATAAAACTGTTGCATACTAATTGAAGGCATCAAGTGGCCAGGTCGGGACCCTTGCTAGAAAATGAAACAGCATGGAGAATGAATCAACATATACTCACGGTCCTTCCTGAAATGCCCAGGTTTACACCTACAGAAATATCTATAAACTGGATGGGAAGCGGCCATCTTGGCTCAGTTACTGGAACATCGCACGCACAATGCGAAGGTTCTTGGGTTGCTCCTCACAGGCAATGAGATTTTTTTTGTTCACCCTATTTATTTCCCTCTATGTTGTAGTTGCTGCAATTCAACTGAAAATAATGTCCCGTATACTTGCCTGGCTTCACAATGTGCTGAATTCATTATGTTATATTGTTCAAAACTAAAATTCTTTCACTTCAGTAGCAGACCCAAAAGTGGCTGAACATTCCAATTAAGTTTCAAATACCCTGCACAATTGAAATTTCACTTACCACATGACAGTGCCGCTTAATGTTTAGGCTTTCTTGTGTGTCCTTGCGTTTGCCATAAGCAACCCTTGCTGCTTGAACAGCCGGAACTGTGCACAGAGACTTTCTCATATATCCCAATTTATATCTGAGGGAGACTTTCCACGAGTCTTGCAATGAATGATTTTATTGTAAAAGATTTTCACACAGTGGACACTGTCATCATTGAGCAAGGCCGCTTATTAATGCCAAGCATTCTCTGCGAACCCCAATGCACTGTAGCTACTTCACCTCCTATGATACCACAGTTGGCAATCCTGGTAAATTTAGCTGCTGCTGGTGTTATCACTGCATCATTATTTTAGCTTTATCATCCGACTCCAAACTCCGGTTCTTGCATACTATGCATGCTGGAGCCAAGCGGCATGCCTAAGATCGTGGCACCTCAGTTGCAGAAGCGAGTTTGTGTTAGTCTACATTTAAGCAGTGACTTCAAAGCACGTTTGCCATTAGTGACTCAGAAGTGACGCATTACCTGTGCATTCATTCTCATGGTTGTGCCAGTGTTACAGCTTTCAACCAGGTTCAAGTTTAACTCGACTTATGCGTGATATGAATGGAATGAGCGTAAGGATTTAGTTTTTTACATAGTCATGATGTTCGAAAGTAAGCATGTGCCATATTCACGCTTGGAAGAAAAAAAATATAAAACATGTATAGTTCGCATCCAAATAAAATAAATCTCGAGCTCCAACTTTTTGTGCGTGCTCCTCCACTTAGGTTGAAAGAACTTGGACACCCGCAGTCTGGCCCACTAACATGTATGACATCCTACTATAGTTACAAGAATGCAATCGCTCTAGTACTCACCCAGCCTGTGCCAATTGTGTCTCTGAGTGCTGGATATTCCAGCACCAGTGCTCTTGAAGCTGCTTCGTAAAGGCTTCCTGAGTAGCTGTAGAAACAGCAAAAGTTAAAAACGTATACCGAATTAAACACTTACATATACATGCCTACTTACACTGTTATAGTCATCAATATGATTAGCAATCCATCCAACAATGCGAGATTTTGTTTTGCTGGACACTTTCCCAGGTTCAGTTCTTTCGATTGCATCTTTAATGTTCAAAGGCACAGAGGCGGCGGCTTATATTCGCCGTCCCCTTGGTGAGTTGCAGCACCACGTACCCGAGCACATGGGGGTTGGACTCTCCCGCGTGTAGCCATGCGCGGCTTAGCCGTGTCTGAGGAAAGGGGGATCCTGGGGGTGGAGCCGATGCCGGGTGTTCGGACTTTTAAGGCCCCCCCGGTGGAGGCAACACACCTCTTCGGCCTCTGCTTCACAAAGACGGCACCCCTGGGCTGACCCACCCAGGGGAAATCGGCAATTGCCTTTTCCTGTCCTCCTCTTAAATCTTCGTCTTTGTCTATGATATCACTTTCAATCTATCCTGTCTTCTGTTCACTTCCTTTACTTCCAATTTCCCAGGCAGCTAGGGTTAACCTTGTGTGGGTAGCCAACCTTGGATACTCCATATTTGGTTATAGTGGTTACGTACAGCTGGCGTCTGCAGGTCTTGTGTTTACAGGCCCTGGAGCATCCCCTTGTTGGGCTCCATGGTGGGTGGCTGGCATTGCTGCCGAAAAAATCCATATATACTTATGGCAAGTTCATTCCCCCCACTATCCGATCGCCGTCTGAAACGAGGGCGCACCGATGAAGTCTTCCAGTTTTTTGGTCGCCAAAGAGAAACTTTTCTCGATTCCTTGTGATTCACTCAGAAAAAACAGACAAATCTGTACGAGCAATCTCACCTTTCCTTGTGTCAAAGACTTTGATATTTTTGGACCAGGCTATAAAGCATCTAGGATGGTGAGCGGTGATCTCCTCTTGGAGCTCCCAGACCAGAAACAGTACGAAAGACTGCCCAATATAGTATCATTTGGAGATGCCCAATTAACATTAACCCCGCACCGTACTATGAATACCACCCGTGGCGTTGTCTCAGATGACGATCTGTTGCAGCTGAGTGAGGCTGAACTCCTGGAGGGTTTCAGTGAGCAGAATGCCATCAATTTAAAACGGATTAAAATGAAGCGAGATGGCAAAGAACTCCAGACCAGGCATCTGATACTTACTTTCAACTTAAGTGTTCTGCCCGAGTCTATCGAGGCCGGGTACATCAAGCTTCGTGTTAGGCCATACGTGCCAAATCCTCTTCGATGTTTCAAATGCCAGCGGTTCGGCCATAGTTTCCAGAACTGCCGAGGCCGCCAAACTTGTGCGAAATGCAGTAGTCATGAACACTCCTCTGAGTCATGTGAAAGCTCCCTACATTGTGTGAACTGTGATGGGGAGCACGCCGCATACTCGCGGTCATGCCCATCCTGGAAAAAAGAAAAGGAAATAGTAACTAATAAAGTAAAGAAAAACATAACTTTCAAGGAGGCACGCAGGCGGGTATTGCACCTGCCGAAAACCAGGTTTGCCGAAGTGGCGCGTCAGGCGGCAGCGCCACAGCGGCTTCCGGCGGCTGTCCGGCTCACACACAGTGAGCTGCCAGCGACGCCATCCGCCCCCTAGGCGGCTGCAGCTAGCGCTGCTCCGCCACCCCAGCAGAAGGGGCCATCAACCTCCGGGCTAGTGGCCTCCAAGGTCTTGTCCCTTTAGACGAGGCCTTCATCGCGAACAAACTGCTCTCAAGAGCGGGTGTCCAGCGCTCCGCAAGAGCCGATGGACACATCTTCCAGCCAGACGGCGCAGCCAGCGCCAAAGGAGAGGCGAGAATCTCTCGACCGCTCCAAAAAAGAAAAAGCCCGCATCACAGGGCCCGACAAGGGCTCTGTAAGTTAAGTTAGTGCTTTCACACGAGACACACAGCACAAACATTGTCTGCAACATGAACACACAGATACTACAGTAGAACGTCAGAGGATTACTTCGTAACCTCGACGACATCACAGAACTCATACATAAATTTAATCCGAAGGTGCTGTGTGTCCAAGAAACACACTTAAAGCATACACAGTCCAACTTTCTGAAGCAATATGCCATTTTCCGTAAAGATCGTGACAACGCTTCTGCCTCGTCCGGAGGTGTAGCCATCATTGTAAATAAGTCTGTTGCTTGCCAACAGTTTGTCCTACACACGCCTCTCGAGGCTGTATCTGTGCGAGCAATTTTATTCAACAAGCTTATAACCATTTGCTCCATCTATATACCACTCAACCATCACCTCATTAAAACGGAATTTTACAGCCTCATCGACCAGCTTCCGGAACCATACATTATCACTCGTGATTTTAATGCTCATCACACTCTTTGGGGAGACTCGCGATGCGACGCGAGAGGTCGACTCATTGAAAACTTTCTTGTTAACTCCGGTGCGTGCCTCTTCAATAAGAATGAACCAACATATTACAATATCCATCATAGTTCATATTCATCAATAGACCTGTCGATTGGCTCTGCCTCACTTTTCCCTGATTTAGAATGGCGTGCAATTAAAAACCCATACGGAAGTGATCATTTCCCAGTAACCCTAAACTTAGTAACTGAACATGACTCCGTTCCGCATGTCCCACGCTGGAAACTGGCCTCAGCTGACTGGGAATGCTTTAGGGAATCCACGTACTTATCACGAGATTTTATAAATAATTTTAGTATAGATCATGCTGTATCATATTTTACTGCTTTTATCATTGACGCCGCTCAGAAGTCCATTCCTCAAACGAGTACTTCATTTAAAAGACGGGTCCCCTGGTGGAATGACGATTGCAGACAGGCACGAAGGAGACAAAATAAAGCTTCGGGCAAACTACGTGAATGTCCTACGGCTGAAAATCTAATAGAGTTTAAACATGTTAAATCACAGGGAAGAAGAACGCGCAGACAAGCTAAGAGAGCAAGCTGGGAGAGGTTTCTCTCGGGTATAAATTCGTATACTCAAGAGGCAAAAGTATGGCACGGGCTAAGGAGGCTAAAGGGAAAAGAAATCCATCCGTTGCCGCTAGTGAACGACGAAGCGAACAGCTTGGAAGACCAAGCTGACGCTCTTGGCGAACACTTCGAGTGCATATCTAGTTCGAATCATTATTCCGAGGCCTTCCTAAAGCACCAACAAATTGCAGAATGCAAGGCTATCGACCACAAATGCAGACAGAACGAACCCTATAACATGCCTTTTAACATCGCCGAGTTGAGAGCCTCCTTGAATACATGTCGGAGCTCTGCACCTGGACCTGACAGGATCGTGTACGATATGGTTAAACACATCCACAGCGATACTCAAATAACACTACTCGCACTTTTCAATGCTATATGGGTTGCCGGGTACCTACCTACTGCATGGAAAGAATCCCTTGTCGTTCCGATTTTGAAACAAGGTAAAGACCCCACATTAGTAACAAGTTACCGCCCAATAGCCCTCACAAGTTGTATTTGGAAACTTTTTGAAAAAATGATAAACCGTCGCCTTTTACACTTCCTTGAGTCAAACAAAATTCTTGATCCATATCAATGCGGCTTCAGAGAAGGACGGTCTATAACCGACCATCTCGTGCGCATCGAAGCAAACATTCGTGATGCCTTCATACATAAACAATATTTCTTATCCGTGTTTCTAGATATGGAAAAGGCGTATGATACAACCTGGCGTTATGGAATCTTGCGCGATCTGTCGGCAATTGGCATTCGCGGTAATATGTTAAACATTATTGAAAGCTACCTACACAACCGCACATTTCGGGTTAAAATAGGTAACGCACTGTCGCGTCCATTTGTACAGGAAACTGGTGTACCCCAGGGAGGCGTGCTCAGTTGCACACTCTTTATCGTCAAAATGAACACGATTCGTGCTTCGTTGCCACCAGCTATTTTTTATTCTATCTACGTGGACGATATACAAATAGGTTTCAAGTCCTGTAACCTTGCAGTGTGTGAGAGGCAGGTACAGCAGGGGTTGAACAAAGTGTTTAAGTGGGCAGACGAAAACGGGTTCAAAGTAAACCCCCACAAAAGCTCTTGTGTTCTTTTCACCAGGAAGAAAGGTCTCGTTGCAGATCCCACTATCGAAATGTATGGACAACAAATACCTATGAACAAAGAACACAAGTTTTTAGGCATCATACTTGATTCTAAGCTTACTTTCATCCACCACATAAAATACCTCAAGGCGAAATGCCTAAAAACAATGAACTTACTGAAAATTTTATCTCACACATCCTGGGGCAGCGACAGGAAGTGTTTAATGAATCTTCACAAGAACCTCATTCGGTCACGATTGGATTATGGTGCCGTGGTATATCACTCTGCTGCCCCGAGCGCACTAAAAATGCTAGATCCTGTCCATCATCTAGGTATCCGCCTGGCCACTGGCGCATTCAGAACAAGCCCCGTCGAAAGTTTATACGTAGAATCAAATGAGTGGTCACTCCATCTCCAGCGAACATACATCAGCTTCACCTATTTTCTTAAAGTGCACTCCAATTGGGAGCATCCTTGTTCTGTAACCGTAAATGATTTGAAGTGTGCAACGCTTTTCTATAATCGACCCTCAATGAGGCGGCCTTTCTCACTGCGTGTAAGAGAACTTAGCGAGGAGATGGATGTCCCACTTCTAGAATATCGCCTAATGCCTCCTGCTAAGCTGTCACCGCCCTGGGAGTGGCAGGTGATAGATTGTGATTTATCCTTTGTAGAGGTCACAAAGTACGCTCCCGAGCGCGAAATTACAATGTATTTCCGCGAACTTCGATTGAAGTACTCGTGCTCGGAGTTCTACACCGACGCATCTAAGTCCCATGCTGGCGTATCTTACGCGGCTGTTGGCCCCTCTTTTTCTAAATCTGATGTATTGAACCCCCTAACAAGTATCTTCACAGCAGAAGCATACGCAGTACTGTCTGCGGTGAAACATATAAAGAAATTAGAACTAGAAAAAGCAATAGTATTCACAGACTCGTTAAGTCTTGTAAAAGCGCTAACATCTTTACAAAAGCATAAAAAATCCTGTTTTTATTGAGCTTTACTCACTCTTGTGTAACATTTACGAATCTCATAGACATGTAATAATATGCTGGGTGCCTGGCCATAGAGGCATCGAGGGCAATGTTCTCGCAGACCAGTTGGCCACATCAACTACATTGCAAGCTATTAATCCTGCCGCTGCTATTCCCTCCACGGATCTGAAGCCTTTTTTGCGAAGGAAACTGCGAGGCCACTGGCAGCGCCTGTGGGACGCTGAAACAAATAATAAGCTTCACTTGATAAAGCCACAGATAGGTATTTGGCCCTCTGCAACGAAAACACGGCGAACTGATGACCTATTCTCTCGACTCAGAATAGGACATACATATGGCACCCAAAGTTTTTTGCTGACTGGCGATGAACCACCAACCTGTGGTAGATGTGAGAGGCTGACCGTCCTCCATGTCCTCCTGGAGTGTCGGGAAGCCGAAACGGAGAGAAGGAAACATTTCCCTGTAGCATACCACTACCATATCCCTCTTCATCCCATGATGTTTATTGGTGAACAACCTCTTTTTAATAACAACCCCGCAGGGGCGTCTGCGTCAGCAGGCGTTTGGTGTGTTGCGACACCACGGACCCGAGCACATGAGGGTCGGAGCCTCCCGCGTTTAACCGTGCGTGGCTTAGCCGTGTCCGGGGAAAAGGCGATCCTGGGGTTTGAGCGGAAGCCGAGTGTTTGGACCTCTAAGGCCCCTCGGTGGAGGCAACACACCCCTTTGGCCTCGGCTTCACGTAGACGGCACCCCCGGACTGACCCACCCGGGGGAAATCGGTAGTTGCCTTTTCCTGTCCCCCTCTTCAATCTTCGTCTTTTTCTCTCACTTCCAGTCTTTCCTGTCTCCTTCTCACTTCTGAACTTCTGATTTTCCAGGCAGCTAGGGTTAACCTTGTGTGAGATAGCCAACCTTGGTTATATCATATTTGGTTATAGTGGTTGTGTACAGCTGGCGTTGGCAGGTCTTGTTCATAACAACCCTGTCGCGTCCCCTTGTTGGGCTCCACGGTGGGCGGCTGGCACCGCTGCCGAAATCATTTTAATCTGTATGGCATCCTCATACCCCAAACTCCCTGATCGCCCTCTTTTTAAAAGAGGGCGTACCGATGAATCCTTGAACTTCTTCGCAAAGACCACTGAAATTTTCCCACGTTTCCACGTGATTCATTGTGAAAACACTGACAAAAAAGCGACAAACATCTCAGCCTTCTTAGTGTCAAAATGTCTCACGGAGGTCATTGGAAGTGGCTACAAAGCCACCAAGATGGCAAGTGATGACCTTCTGATTGAAGTAAAAAACAAAATGCAGTACGAGAAACACAAACCTGGTGGCATTTGCCGATAAAACCATATCTGTTAGTGCACACCGAACAATGAACACCTTCAAGGGTGTGGTTTCAGACGACGACCTCATGGATTTGACTGATGAAGAACTCCTGAATGGATGGAAAGAAGAAAACGTTATAAATGTACAACGCATAAAAATCAGGCGCGACAACAAAGAATTACCAACCAAACACATAGTACTTACATTTGGCTCTAGCACACTCCCGGATGCAATAGAAACAGGCTACCTCAAACTGCGTGTAAGACCTTACATTCCAAATCCACGATGCTGCTACAAATGTCAGAGGTTTGGCCATGCCTCTCAAAGCTGCCGAGGACAACTAACTTGTGCGAAATGCGCTACAAAAGATCACTCTTCTGATGAATGTACTGCTGAGGCCCATTGCGCGAACTGCGATGGCAACCACCCTGCATATTCCAGATCTTGCGCAGCCTGGAAGAAAGAAAAAGAGATAATCACTATCAAAGTCAAAGAGAACATCAGTTTCCGGGAAGCACGACAGCGTCTTTCACCTTCATTTTCAATGAAAACTTCTTTTGCCGAAGTGGTGCAACAGGGGGCAGCATCACGACGGACCCCGGCGGTCGCCCAAGGCACGCGCAGCGTACTGAGGGGACTGCCACCCG
Organism: Dermacentor silvarum; assembly: GCF_013339745.2. Lineage (NCBI taxonomy): Eukaryota > Metazoa > Arthropoda > Arachnida > Ixodida > Ixodidae > Dermacentor > Dermacentor silvarum. Next base: position 161,720,237 of record NC_051160.1, read on the forward strand.
TCCCCATGGTGGGAGCAGCTAAGGCTGCCCTGCCTTTCTCGAAATCGGCCACACCCGAGGCCCCCACTAGCGCTGGCAGCAGCCATCGCAGCTCAGAGGCTAAGGAGGACCCATCGGCCTCCGGGCTGGTGAGGCCACAGCCTTCGTCCCTCGAGGCGAAGGCTACACGACGTACACATCGCTCGTTAGAGCGAGTGTCCAGCGCTTCGCAAGAGGCTATGGACACTACTCCAAGCAAGGTGGTGCAGCCAGCACCTAAAGAGCGGCCAAATTCTTTGCACCGCTCTAGAAAAGACAAAACCAAAATTACAGGGCCGCAAATGGCTCTGTAGGCTTAAACACGTTCCGTTTCGTACACACAGCACCAATTTAACTTCATTATGGACACGAAAATTATGCAGTCGAACGTAAGAGGCCTTCTTAGGAACCTCGACGATATCCAAGAACTTCTTTACCAACACAATCCGAAAGTGCTGTGTGTACAGGAAACGCACTTAAAATCAAAACATACGAACTTTCTCCGACAGTATGTTACGTTTCGTAAAGATCGCAATGATGCTCTCGCATCATCAGGCGGCGTTGCCATTGTAATTCACAAAAACATAGCATGTCACCGTTTGCAGCTACAAACGCCCCTTGAAGCAGTGGCAGTTCGACTTGTTCTTCTAAACAAACTGATAACCATTTGCTCGCTTTACATACCCCCACACTACCACTTACACAAACATGAATTTCAGTGCTTTATAGACGAATTGCCAGAACCTTATCTTGTTCTTGGCGATCTCAATGCGCACAGTAGTCTGTGGGGCGGGTCTTGTTGAACAATTTCTTTTCTCCTCTGGTGCGTGTCTGCTAAACAAAAAAGAACCTACATATTATTGTCTTGCAAACAAAATTTTTCTTCTATAGATCTCAGCATAGCTTCTCCATCCTTATTATCTGAACTTGAATGGGAAGTTAAGAAAAACCCATACGGGAGCGACCATTTCCCAATAGTGCTGAGAGCAACAAGACAATACGAATCTTCTCCACCACACGGTCCCCGGTGGAAGGTCGATGCAGCGGACTGAGAGAAATTCCAAACACTTACCAGTACGATCTCGTGGACTGACATGTCTTCGCTCGGAATTGATGGTGCCGTCGAGTATTTCTCTAACTTTATGACTGATGCAGCTTCTAAGTGCATCCCCCAAACAAGTGGACTTTCTAGCAAACGCCGCGTTCCGTGGTGGAATGAGCAATGCCGGAACGCGCGTAGGCAGCAGAACAATGCATGGAGGCAGCTACGCGATTCTCCTACTGCTGAAAACCTTGTAAATTCAAGAAAACCAAGTCCCAAGGTAGGAGAACACGCAGACAAGCCAGGAGAGACAGCTGGCAAATATTCTTATCAAGTATCAACTCATACACGGATGAGGCCAAGGTTTGGAACAGGGTAAATAGAATAAGAGGACGACAAACACATCCCCCTCCTCTGGTACACATGCAGGGAGACAGCCTGGAGGACCAAGCGAACCACCTGGGTGCACATTTTGAAAATGTGTGCAGTTCATCGCACTATTCTCCAGCATTTACGAGATACAGAGCAGCAATAGAAAAACAAAAACTAAACCGAAAGGGCACTGGGAACGAGCCATACAACCTACCTTTCTCGCTAGCAGAGCTGCATGCATCACTCACCTGTTGCAGCCAATCTGCCCCAGGCTCTGACCGCATACTATACGCGATGTTGAAAAACCTGTCCTCTGAAACGAAGAAAACCCTTCTCTGTCTGTATAACGCTATATGGACATCCGGCGAGATCCCCTCTGCCTGGAAAGAGGCCATAGTGATCCCTATCCTAAAGCAGGGCAAGGATCCATCGTCCGTATCCAGCTATCGGCCAATAGCTCTAACAAGCTGCATCTGCAAAGTCTTCGAGAAGATGATAAACCGCCGTCTGATACATTTCCTAGAATCAAGCAAGCTGCTTGACCCATATCAGTATGGGTTTCGCGATGGCCGATCCACCACTGACCATCTGATACGCATAGAGGCTCAGATTCGTGAAGCCTTTGTCCACAAGCAATTCTTCCTGTCTGTTTTCCTCGATATGGAAAAAGCATACGACACCACGTGGCGGTTCGGAATACTGAGAGACCTCGCACACTTTGGAATACGTGGCAATATGCTGAATATCATTGAAAGTTATCGGTCGAACCGCAGATTCCGTGTTCGTGTGGGTAATGCCCTATCAAGATCATATGTGCAGGAAACTGGAGTACCACAGGTTGGTGTGCTTAGTTGCACCCTCTTTATCATAAAAATGAACTCTCTGCGTCTGTACATCCCACGCAACATATTTTATTCAGTATATGTCGACGATGTACAGATAGGGTTTACATCATGTAACCTTGCAATCTGTGAGCGGCAGGTTCAGCTTGGTCTGAACAAACTATGTAAGTGGGCAGACGAGAATGGGTTTAGGCTTAACCCACAAAAGTCCACATGCGTCCTCTTCTCCAGAAAGAGAGGTCTGCACCCTGATCCCAACATTGAGATGCAGGGCGTGGGTCTACCTGTAAAAACTGAACACAAATTCCTAGGCGTAATTCTGGACGCGAAGTTAACATTTGTCCCACACCTAAAGTATCTAAGAAACAAGTGCATGAAGACAATGAGCATCTTGAAAGTGTTGTCTCGCACTATGTGGGGTAGTGACACAAGATGTCTATTAAATCTCTATAAGAGCCTAATTCGATCACGTATAGACTACGGTTCCATTATATACCACTACGCGACTCCGAGCGCCTTGAAGATGTTGGAACCTGTCCACCATCTGGGCATCCGCCTTTCTACGGGTGCATTCAGAACAAGCCCCGTAGAAAGCCTATATGCAGAATCAAATGAATGGTCGCTCCATTTGCAGAGAACGTACTTGTCCTTTGTGCATTTCCTAAAAGTAAACTCAAGCAATACAACCCTACTTACACAACTATAAATGATCTATCCAGTGCCCAAACCTTTCAGAACCGCCCTAGCGTAAGAAAGCCCTACGCACTGCGAGTAAGAAGTCTTGCCGAAGAAATGGATGTGTCGCTCCACGAACACGATCTCATGCCCCTTCCTGTACAGCTGCCGCCATGGCAGTGGCAGCTGATTGACTGTGATCTGTCCTTCGTTGATGTTACAAAGAAAGCGCCGGTCGTCCATATCCGTATGCATTTCCTCGAATTGCAGCACAAATACTCTTGTCCGGAATATTTTACTGACGCCTCAAAGTCACACACTGGCGTGTCTTACGCGGCGGTCGGTCCATCTTTTTCGGCTGCCGGAGTTCTACACCCAAACACAACCATCTTTACAGCGGAGGCCTACGCCATCCTCGCGACGGTTAAACACATCAAACGAACGGTCAGACATACCCAAGGCAATCATCTATACTGATTCTTTAAGCGTGTTGAGATGTTTAAAAGCTCTAAGTAGGCACAGAAAGCCCGTAATTATAGCTCTTTATTCCAACATTTGCAGCGCGTATGCATCCAAGCAACAAATTGTGCTGTGCTGGGTGCCAGGGCACCGCGAGATCGAAGGGAATGAGTTGGCCGACAAGCTAGCCACATCTGCTCATACAGACGCTGCCACTTCGCCCATAGCCGTCCCTGTAATGGACCTAACGCCATTTATCAAGAAAAAGGTCAGGGCCTACTGGCAGCGTCTGTGGGACAGAGAAATGAACAACAAATTACATACTATCAAGCCTCATCTCGCTCATTGGCCACCAGAATCGCAAACACGCCACACACAGGTTACACTTTGCAGACTCAGGATAGGACACACATACAGTACACACGCATACTTATTGTCCGGTGGCGATCCGCCTATCTGTGATGACTGTGGTGAGCTACTCAGTGTACTCCATGTCCTCCTGCAGTGCCGTGAACTGGAGCCTCAGAGGAAAAAACATTTTCCATTATCGTTACGACAGAATCTACCATTGCATCCTTGTATGTTTTTGGGCAATGAACCTATTTTTAAACATCAATCCATTACCGCGTTTTTAAAAGATATACAGAACTTCCGTGTTATATATCCAGGTGACTTGTAGCACGGCCTCTCTGGAGAGGCCGCTGCTGCGGTATTTTATTAAAGAAAGCACGTGCCTCTTTGTCTCTGTCCACAAAGGCCTTCGGTAGGCGTCGTGCTACTCTATATGTTTAGTGTTAGCACCATGACCACTTCTCATCTATTCACCACTCCCAGATCATTCCACACGTCACTGCCATAATTATATTCTATATATGTTTTACGCTTCTATACCGCGATTTGTTCTTAGGCCCCTTTACAGCCACATCGCATCCTATCATCGGAGCTCACTGATCATGGGAAACATATCTTTCATTGTCTTGGCGCTCTTTGGCCACATTTGGCCCTTGCGCCACGAAACACCAAATATCATCATCATCACCATCATCATCATCATAAGCCCGTGGATGGATGGATGGATGGATGAGGCTGAACCTCAGTTTAAATCGGGTGGTGGCATACGCCACCTAGCCGAGACTATTAACATATTTTGTACTTTGTGGTGAGTGAAATTTCACCCCTGCCTTGATTTTAGCCACCAATCATATAACCTCCGTCTGTCCTTCTGAGGGCAACTCCGGGCAACTCAAACAACTGCGCTCTCTGTGGTTGAAGTTGCGAATCTTGAAGGCCATGTTTTGCTGGTTCTTGGCAGCGGAAGTAATCTCGGGCGCGAGAATCATTTCGGCTTTGAACACCACAAAAGAAGTTAGAGATGATAATAACAAAAAAGACAATAAAATAATAGTTTGTTGTGTTCCAGCGTTTTCAGTTTTCAGTGTTGTAACAACGTCGTCAACTTTTTCTTTTCTTTTTTTTCTGTTTGTGCTTCGAAGTTGGCATCGGTATGGATAGCATCGGTATCCATTGCTCGCGGTTACATGTCGACTTTGACGAGCTGGCCTTCTAACACGCTGGCCGTGTGTGATCTACATCGAGCCCAGAATATTGTCCAGCAGCTGTGCGCCGTAAGTGCCGTGAGTGAACATGTTACACACATGCCCACGATGTGCGTTCTCGTCCACGAAGTTCTGCAAGGTCGTCTGGCACCTAAGGGACCATCGGCACGACAGTAGTTTTTCTATTATGTGCGGTGTGGATGGGTGAGCGAAGACCTACAATGAGTTCGAATCTTATCGGAGGCACATTTATCGTGTGCATAGAAACTATATGGATTTGGACAAGACGGAGCAAGAAGCCGGCGTCGAACAAATGGTCCTCGGAGAATCGTCGGTGGGTGCTGCAGCAAGCCGCGCTGCGCACAAAGACGCGATGAGTGACAACACTGAAATGCTTTCATCGGGCTGTTCGTCAAATACGACCGAAGGCGCATGTGACGCGGACCCTGATCCCGCTGTTCGAGTGACTACAATCAACGACCTCGCGCTGAAGATCAAGAAACAGCTGTGTTTACTTTTTTTTTCGTGTTGCTGAAGTGCACAGGCTACCACACTCTACGACAGAAAGTGTGTTCAATGACTTCAAGGTTACCTTTCTCGACGTAATTCGGGCGTTCGCTTCTGTCATCGAACAAAACATCGCCCTGGAGTCAGCAGGAACCGAGTTGCGCAAGTTACTCGCTGGTGAATTCTTAATGACATTTTTCAAGCAGCAAGTAGTAAATATAAGCGAGAGCAATTCGCCCAGCGCCACCTGCCCTATGTAAAGTCCGAAGCACGTGACCTTGGTGCTGGTGAGACGTTTCAGTTTGTTCCTATAAGTGGTGTCTTGCGAAACCTTATGTCGTCTGAGAGTTTCTGCGACCACATCGAGCAAGACTTATCGATAGGAGTATGTTCACCACTACTGCGCAATTTTAGTGATGGCTACATATACAAGGAAAAGTTGCACGCACTACTTGAGGATGGCGCGCAGTATACGCTGTTTCTTGTGCTGTACAGTGACGAAGTGGAGATCGTGAACCGACTGTGGTCAAAACGGGGGATTCACAAAATTTTTGTTGTGTATTTCAGTGTGTTAAACATCCATGCCAAGTACAGAGCACAGCTAAGCTCTATCCATGTAGTACTAGTTGCACCGTATAAACTTGTAATCAAGCACGGAATCGATGTTATCCTGAAGCCGGTTGTTGATGATGTATCAGCTTTATGGATGACTGGTTTCACTATTTGAAAGAACGCTGTTGCAGTAAAGGTGAAAGCAATCCTTGTAGCCTTTTGTGGTGATAACCTTTCAATGAATAGACTTGGCGGATTCACTTGTTCTTTCAGCCGTGGTCATCTATGCAGGTTTTGTATTGCACCAAGGTCAGCGTTTTACATTACCTTTCACGAGAGCGACATTCAGATTCGAAATTTGCCCCTGCACAAAAACCATGTTGCAAGTGCAAAGATAAATGAACCACTAAGCACAGCTCTCTATGGCGTTAAAGATGAATTTCCACTCACAGATATTACGTATTTCAATGTGTCATTGCAACTTCCACCGGACTTGATGCACGATGTGCTTGAGGGAGCCATCCCACATGTATTAAGGCACACTTTGCAAGGCCTGCTCAGTTGTGGGGTAATTAGGTACTCGGACCTTGATCGCATCTGCACATTCACTTTTGGTGCCCACGACAAAAAGAACAAACCTGAAGAAGTGGTGAAATCCTTTATTAGTGGACAAAGTGCATACAAGGGTACAGCTTCTCAGAAGTGGTGCCTCTTCAGATTTTTTCCCCTTATGTTTGGAGATATTGTTCCTGAACAGAATGAGCACTGGGAAGTATACCTACTTCTTAGAAGTATTGTAGACATTACATTTACTGACGTGATTCCTCATGACCATCTAGCATATCTGCAAGGTCAAATTCGATTTTTTTATCTTCCTTTGCTGCTCTATACCCAGGTACAGTAATTCCGAAGCTGCATTTTGTTACATTACCCACGTCTGATTGGCGAACTTGGGTCATTAAAGCAGTATATACAACTATGGCATGCGATATGAAGCCAAGCACCAGTATATGAAAACTATGGCACGACGAAACCAAAATTTCATAAATATATGCAAGTCTATCGCAGAACGGCACCAGCTACTGCAGAGTTTTGAATTATCCAACTTGGAAATGCACAGGGGCATACAGACTACAAAATCCAGACAGCTGAAGCAAGAGGACTTGTGCTCATGCATGTGTGAAGTTGTCTCTCCTGACATCCCAGTGTGGGAAGTTGGATCTGCCATGGTGGGAAACTTGACCTTCAAAGTGTTGGATGTAGTTATCTTGGAGAAACACCAGCTGCCTCTTTTTGGACAAATAAGAAGGCTGTACATCTACTGCGGGAGCCTTTTCTTACTTGTAGATGTGCTCACGACGGTCACATTTAATCGTCACTGCTGGTCATATGTTGTTCACAATACAGACGAGGAAAAACTTGTACAGCCCTTCAACCTTCCATCACCTCAAGTTCTTGACCTCTATTTCGGAGCTGAGCTGGTGCTAAGGCCAGAAATTATGGTTGATGAATGATGTGCAGAATGTTGTGCGGTTTTAGGCTTATTATTTTGTTGTGAAATAGATCAAGACGCCATATTTTTTCTTGTATTTGTCTTTTACTGTCCAATGTCTCGCTTTGTCGTGCTGTCTGTATTACATTTGTCTTTTACTGTACCTAGTGTGTGCCTGATCTGCTCTGTTTGTCACCCAGATTTCTTAATTGTTTTCATTTTATTAGTGCTATTAGTCTCCCCCCTATGTAATGCTCTTAAAAGCGCATGTCGCTTTGTCATAATAAATGCACTAGCAGCCACTGCATTGATGTGGTATATATACCGATTTCAACTTATGCATGTCGTTGCTGTGTTTACTTATTAGCATCTAAATTGGTTGTTCATCAACCATGAAAGAATGCCGCCTACTCCATACTAACAAAAATATCCATTGGAGTTCTGTTCACAAAGCAGTAATTCATGCTGTTTTAAATTCCATGGTAGCAATGCAGCAGTTAATCGCTTACTTTTGACTACCTGATGTGCACTGTGCTGTTAAAAAACTGGCATTCTTGTCTTCCACCTCAATTGAAATATGGCCAATGTGCCTACAATTTGGTCCATCAACTTGATACAGAACACTGCAGCCACTGAGCTACTACTGTATCTGGCATGTTTGCATAAGGAGCCATTAAAATGCACAGCTGTGGAAATTTGCATCTGGGTTCTTTTAGATTTTCTTACCTTGATTTACACATGGTTTGTTCTTGTATAATGAGTGCTAAGAGAAGGGGGCATGTTGACAACGGATGTTAATTAAGACAAGAGCACTTCTTACTGGTGACTCTTGTGCGGTGCCTAAACAAACACAGAATCAGCTGCTGAAAATCAATGGTTTGTAACTGATTTTGGCATAAACTACAAAAAAATTTTGGATTTGTCATAAAAACTTATCTGCAATGTATTTAGAGAGCCATATTTCGTTCATCACTGTAAACACATTGTATTATTAAAATACTCAAAAGTAACACTTCGCAGTTATACGCTTGTCACTAACTTGCGAGTCCATCCTAGCTTTTTCGGAAGTATACAGGAATGCTGCATTGCTTCGGAAAGGGACTTACATACCAAGTGTAGCTCAACAAAAAAAATTAATTTCATATCGAGCTTTTACTGCAGTAGCAGCATTCATATTTTTTGCCCTTATCAAAGTGCAAGTTCTGAGGAGAACGGAGGGGTTAGAGTGAAATACTGCAATCACAGACGGGCCCTGAACCTCTCTGATATAAGTGTAAACAAGCCGACAGCAAAAGCGCCAATTGCCAGTTTCATTCTCTTTTGTGCATAAATACGGCTGTAAACTATTACATAGCAGGATTCATGTTGGTTCCCGGTCATGTCATTTTTCACAATACCTATACGAAGATTCAACTTAGTTTCAACAAGGCCTGGACAAGCACAATAACTTGATCAAAAACACGTTACTTTTACGAGCTTTATAGGCTCCCGATCACAACCAGCTGCTCATTTCCGTGAAAAATTTGCAGGGGAGGGGAAGTAGGGGGCTGAATGAGGAGAGGGAAAGACGCTGCTTCTACAACCCTTAAAGGTAGCACGCTCAGCTTCTAGGGGAAGGGAATTGAGTGAAAAGGGGTAGAGAAAAAGAGCGACGCCGTGGGAGATGGCTTTGAAAATTTTTACCACTTGGCGTTCTTTATGGGTACTCACATCGTATAGTATGCAAATTGCGCAAGAAGAAGCAACATGATGGCATAACCCCCGCTTCCCCTGGAATATGGAAAGTTATTATACTACTGCTGCTTCTCGTACCATCTCGTTGCTGACATTCAACTAGTGGAAGGGGCACACTAGCCTCCTCTTTTGTCTATTCGTTGGTATGTATAGTTGCGTGTGTATTTCGTTACTTTTTACTACTTCACTTTCACAATAGCACAAAGGGTGCTTTGACATAGCGGCCTCTTAACTTTTGTGTGATTTTGTGAATAATTTAGCGGACATTGTCCTTGTCAGCTGGCACGCTAAAAAGCGATATTTCGATATAATCCTATTTACTAACTTAGCACACATGTAGTAACGCAGGTTATGTATGTATTGAGTAGTGAGCAGGTAGCAAAACGTTATTAACGGTTCAGAGGTGGAACCGTTGCAGTTGCACTTTGTATGTAGCTACTAAGTCTTTGGTAATATAGACAGGAAAAGGTTAGTAATGACTCAAGAGAGGTATACGTAGTAACCGTTGCATCTATTATACCTCTTTGCATGCAGGTAGTAACTGTTAACTAATGTAAGTAGTAAACAGGTAGCAAAAAGGTAGTAACGGTTGAAGAGGGGTAGTAACAATTGCAGTTGCTACTTCTTTCCTTGCAGGTAGTAACTGCTTACTAATGTAGGTAGCAAACTGGTAGCAAAAAGGTAGTAACAGTTCAAGAGAGGTAGTAACAGTTGCAGTTGCTACCTCTTTGCGTGCAGGTAGTAACTCTTTACTAATGTAGGTAGTAAACAGGTAGGAAGAAGTTAGTAAATCTCCAAGAAAGGTAGCAACCGCTGCCGTTACTACCTATTTGCTTTCCGTTACTACCTTTTTACTAACTTTTTTTAAGAGTGCATTTACTCTGTATTCGAACAAGGCCCCGGGCGATGCAGATGTGTCATTCGAGCAACAGCGGGATATTTGCCTCGGCAATACCCTCATAGTCGTCGAATGCGTCGCACTTTAAGAGGGTCAATACGTTGCTTCTTGGCGGCACCGTGATGTTCTCGTCGACAATCCTCAAGGCGTTGACATACGTGTCTTTAGTGCTGCTCCCTGCTAAGGCCTGCGCCGTTGAAAACGTTACCAGCGACTTTTGTAAGTTAATCACGGCTCCATTAGCCTGCATTAGTCCATTCCCAGAATTATGTCCCTCGAACAGCTTGGGAGGATAACGAAATCTCCGAGGTACGTAAACCCACGAATGCTCACTCGCGCTGTGCATCTTCTTACCGGGGTTAGCAGATGGCCTCCTGCAGTGCGAATCTGCGACCCAGTCCACTCGGTAGCAACTTTCTTCAGCTTGCAGGCAAGGTCCATGCTCATAACTGAGGTGTCCGCTCCAGTGTCGATTAACGCCGTTACTTCTTCGTCATCTACGATGATGGGAATGTTCGACGTTATTACGTCTCGTACGGTGTTTGACTGCGTCTGTACATCTGCGTCGTTCTGTTTTCGTCGTTGTCGTAGTAGTGGAGGATCTTGCACACAGTCGACGTAAGCGGCCTCAGCTCCGGAGGTCGCTGAACTCAGTTTTCCCGACCCGCCGGGCTAGGCGAGCGACGTCTGAGAGCGCCGCGAGAGAAGGCTTGGCTTGGTGATCGTGACCAGTGTAACGAGCAGGAGACGACGAAGAGGGCTCATGCCATCGTTGATCACTGTAAAGGAATAACGTGGACCGTCACGTTTGTTGACGTGCGGTGCGGTGAGGAAAGACTCGAAGGCGATATTGGGATGGGTTGCACAGACACACATATAATTCACACTGTTATTTTACACAGACACAAGTGAGATTCTCTAACACATATTATCTGCTAGCATATGAAGCCCTACGCGGCAGAATACAAAGTTTGCGCGTTAGTGGGCTAGGGACTGAAAGTCCGAGCGTCGCGGTATACGGCCCCCCAGTGGTCGCTCACGTGTGGTCGTAACCTTCCTTGACACGCCGAATGCGTCGGAGGCGGCTTGGGTAGGCAGTGGCGGTGACGCGGCGACAGCCGCTTGGTTGGTGGCTCAGGATTCTGACGCCGGAACTGCGAACGCACCAGACTGCCGAGAGCACAGGAACTGCCAGATCTCAGGAACCGGCCAGGCACGGGACACGGGCAGGACCTCGGTTCGGTGGCTTGCCACCTGTCACGAGGCTGCCCAGCGATACACCCGGGTAGCCCTCTCGGGACTGCTTCCACGAAGCTTCCTCGGCCCTCGTTCGATCGGCCCTCGTGGCCGCAGTTGCCCGTTCGCTCCTGTCTTCTTCTTCCTTTTATTCCGCCACCAACCCTCGTGCTCTCTTATTTGCCGCGTCGTGTCGCATATGTAGCTGCCATCGTCGTCGTCTTTCACCACACTACCCCTCACACAAGAAAGTTGTTTCACTTTAAACAACTTTGCCATGCAGAGTGGGCTTGCAGCAGCAGGACTTGTTGCACTGACACTTAGCGCACACAGTAGACAGTTCACAGGTTGCACATGGTTCACACAGTATTAAAAAAGAAAAACACGCACTTTTATATAAACAGTAACAGAGGCTATGTACACACATATAAACTTGGATACTAAGACACTCTGCTCCAATATTGTCACTGCCTTTGATGTATTCTACAGTGATGTCATATTTCATAATCAGTAAACTCCAGCGCAATACTCTGTTGTTCACATGCTTGGCGGAGTTAATGTATGAAAGTGGTTCTTGTTCAGTGCAATAAATGGCGGGTCGTTCCCTTCATCTTCTCGGGTGTTGACTGCTACAGCAGCTTGGTGTTCAGCCGATGGTAAGGAAGATCTTTCCTCATACTTTTAGACTAAGTTTATATGAAATGCACTTCTTCGCGTGCCCAAGTCAACGACGTAATCAAGGTCGCTTCTCTTTTCAATGACGGTGAATGGTCCCTTCCACGTTAGGATCAATTTGTTGTTCTCAGATGGTAGCAACAATACTTTGTCTCCCACGGCAATGTGTCGCGCCTTTGGCTTGCGATCATAATATTGTTTTTGTGCATTTTTCGCTTTTCGAAGCTCCTCGTGGGCTAGTTGACATGTCTGCTGGAGTCGTTCCTGCAGCTCTACTACGTAGCCGTAAGTAGTTTTGGTCTCTTCGTCCAAATGTTTCCTTGACCAAAGCTCCTTCAGGATAGTCATCGGTCCTCGTACGTAACGGCCATAATGGAGATCAAACGGTGAGAAACTTAAGCTTGTCTGTGGGACTTCTCTGTACGCGAAAAGCAGTGGGGCCAAGTATCGATCCCAATTTTTGGGGCTTTCTTGACACATTCTCCGAATCATCTGCTTCAGCGTACCGTTAAAACGTTCCACTAAGCCGTTTGCCATTGGATGATATGGTGTAGTGGGTAGCCGTTTAAAGGAAAGCAGGCGGCTTAGCTCTTTCATGAGTTGTGAGGTGAATTGTGCACCTCGGCCGGTAACTATTTCCCGTGGGATTCCAACGCGGGAAAACATCGCAAACAATGCCTCGGCAATTCTTTCCGTGTCAATGCTTGGTAAAGCAACTGCGTTTGGGTAACGCGTTGCGAAGTCCACCATGGTAAGAACAAATCGGTTACCATTAGCGGAAGTAGGGGAAAGGGGTCCGATAATATCAATAGCGACTTGCTGGAAAAGAGTACTGATTATCGGCATGTTTCCAAGAGGTACACGTCCTACCAGGTGTTTTGGGATGGTCCTCTGACAAATGTCGCATGATTTCACGAACCGGGTGACATCTGCTTGGACGCCAGGCCAGTAGAATTCTTCTGAGACCCTGTCGGCTGTTCTCTTTGTCCCTTGATGACCAGAGAGGATCCCTTCATGCGCTAGCTTCAGGACGGAACCCCGAAGATCTCTCGGAACAACAAGCTGTTCGATTTCTCTCTTTGTCGCAGATTTATAACGCCGGAAGAGAATATCATTCAGTAGTATAAATGTAACAGTGGCCGATCGCGTGGTTTTGGTCTTGCCTACGTCCGCGAAGCAACCACTGAGACTTATATCTTCCTTCTGTAACTTTGCCAAAGCATCGGGAGTGACGTCTAGCGGGTTTACAAGGGCTACTGGCAGCCTTGTTGAAAGGGAATGTGACGCAGCAACCATAGTAGTATCTTGAACTGGGTAGGTTTTCTCGTTGTCGTGCGGCCCACCCTCAGTACTTTCTTGGCAATGCAGTGCGGTAGGCTCCATCTTCGCATCTGTGCATCCAGGTAACTCGAGAGAGGGGCAAGCACCGTTAACATTGCCCAGAACAACATCATACAACGGACGCTCCATGCATATGGCGCGCACAGTGCCTCTAAAGAACGGACAGTCAACTTGGACTTCAGTTTCGGGAAGGTATCGTGCAGAAGAACTATCTAATAAATAGACAGTGCGCGTTTCCCCAGTAAACTTGTTTGCTGGCACAAGAGAGCGCTTTACTACGACAGTATCGCAACCGGTATCTCTCAAAACAGTTACGGGTTGGCCTTCTAGAGGCCCTTTTGCTGTCGGCATTCCTTCTGTTCGTAGTTTCGGCCCAACGGTGCTTTGCGCACCTGAACCAATCTTTTCAGAACTGCGGTCTTCAGTGTTTACAGCATGTGTGCTCTGTTCTTGCCGCCCATCTTCTTCGGTTGGTTGGTGGCGTTCAGAAAGAGAACACGAAGCCTCGTTGCGGTCCTTGGGGTTTTTGGTAAAGCCTTCCGAACCATGGCCAGGCTTCTTCCCTTTCCAACCCGTCGCAGCTTTAGATCCGCTAGTCCTAGACCAGCAGTCCGACGGCTTGTGTCCTCGCTTGTTGCATATGAAGCAATGGGGCTTCGCTTGACCGCTTGATGGCTCATTAGCTTGCGTTCCACTCTTCACATACACCTTTTCTTCTAGACCTCTAGCCAGATTTGTCAGGCCTTGCGCTTCGAGATAGTGATCCGCTGTTTCTGCTAAACTGTCCAGACCTTTGCAACCTCGCTCCTTCAAAAAGATGGCAAGCTTCTGATCACATCGTCGCAAGAATTGTTCGGAGACAACCTTGTTTCTCAAGGCGTCATACGTCGTTTCAGTTTTCGCCAACTCTTGCCAGTGATCAAAATACCCAAGCAACCTGCCTGCAAATTGGCGACCTGTTTCGCCATTGTCCGGCTTGGCCTCTCGAAACTTGATTCGATAGCCCTCTTCCGTGAATCGAAATCTCTGGAGCAATGTTGCCTTAAGCTTAGCAAAATCAGTCACGTCTTCAGCGGACATGCGCCCGACGACAGTGAGTGCCTCCCCCGTTAAACACAAACTCAAAGATAGGGCCCACTTGTCGCTAGGCCACCCTTGGTCTCTGGCCACTCGCTCGAACCTCTGAATGTATACGTCAAGCTCATCCCGAGCTTCATTGAACGCTGGAATCAACTTGTGCGGGCTTCGCAAACCTTGATTACTCGCTTCCAGATCATTTGAGTCGGCTGTGACTGCTTGATTTGGCTGTTGCAATTCTTGCACGCGCAGCCGTAGTTCCAACAACTGGCGTTCTCCAGCTTGCCGCTCCAACTCTCGTGCATGGTCCTCTTTGGCAGCTTCACGCTCTTGTGAACGGCGTTCTCTTTCTCTGCTACGCTCCTCATCCATCCACTGCTGGAGTGCCTTGCATGTGAGTCCCAACTCTTTACCGAGACCTATCAGTTTTTCGGCATCCATCCTCAACCACCGCACGCGAACAAAGTGACTCTCAAAGGTGTTACGACAGTTTAGTCCTGTCGCGGACGCCAGATAATGTAAAGGAATGACGTGGACCGTCACGTTTGTTGACGTGCGGTGCGGTGAGGAAAGACTCGAAGGCGATATTGGGATGGGTTGCACAGACACACATATAATTCACACTATTATTTTACACAGACACAAGTGAGATTCTCTAACACATATTATCTGCTAGCATATGAAGCAGTACGCGGCAGAATACAAAGTTTCAGTCCCTAGCCCACTAACGCGCAAAGTCCGAGCGTCGCGGTATACGGCCTCCCCAGTGGTCGCTCACGTGTGGTCGTAACCTTCCTTGACACGCCGAATGCGTCGGAGGGGGTTTGGGTAGGCAGTGGCAGTGACGCGGCGACAGCCGCTTGGTTGGTGGCTCAGGATTCTGACGCCGGAACTGCGAACGCACCAGACGCCTGAGAGCACAGGAACTGCCAGATCTCAGGAACCGGTCAGGCACGGGACACGGGCAGGATAGGACCTCGGTTCGGTGGCTTGCGACCCGTCACGAGGCTGCCCAGCGATACACCCGGGTAGCCCTCTCGGGACTGCTTCCACGAAGCTTCCTCGGCCCTCGTTCGATCGGCCCTCGTGGCCGCAGCTGCCCGTTCGCTCCTGTCTTCTTCTCCCTTTTCTTCCGCCACCAACCCTCGTGCTCTCTTATTTGCCGCTTCGTGTCTCATATGTAGCTGCCATCGTCGTCGTCTTTCACCACAATCACCATTGCGACGATTCGCGACGAAACTCTATTTCCGGCGGCCGCTCACCAGGTCGTGGACGAGGTGCATTCGGCGAGAATCTTTGGAGCCCCACATGACGATAAGGACACATTTTGTAGATGTGCCCGGCTTGGCCACAATGATAACAAAGGGGCTCGTAGTCTGCGGTGCGCCAGACGTCACTCTTCCTAGTTCTTGCTTCGGCGATGTGCGGTGGGCTGCGAGGCCTGAAGCTTATGTCCATTTGCTGAGCGGGGTGTACCATGCGATACGCACTTGAGGGTGGTGGACGGCGTACTGCTTCAGCGTAACTCATTTCAGGACACGGTCCCTGCTGTGGTGCCTCGTACTGTTCAGGAACATGGACGGCCTGTCGAACCTCGGCGTGCACCATTTCCGGAATGGGAAGTTGTCCCACAGAGGCAGCGGTCGTCTGCATCTTCTGCAGTTCCTCCTTGATGACAGCCCTGATGAGTTCTCGCAAGGCGCCAGTGTCGTTGCCGAGGGTAACGGCAGAGAGCTCCCTTGAAATCACGGCGTCGCGGTTGTATTGCCTGGCCCGCTGTTGAAGGGCCTTTTCCATGGTAGTGGCTTCGTCGTGGAACTCTGCAAGTGTCGTCGGCGGATTTCGAATGAGGCCAGCAAAGATTTCCTCTTTGACGCCGCGCATTAGATGGCGCACCTTCTTTGCTTCAGTCATAGAGGGGTCCGCACGCCTGAAGAGCCGATTCATGTCTTCTACGTACGCCGTCACTCGCTCATTCGGGCCTTGAATTCTCGACTGCATTGCTAACTCCGCCCTCTCCTTCCTGTCCGCCCTGGCGAAGGCATTGAGGAACTGCCGACGAAATTCTTCCCATGACGTCAGTGTCGCCTCGTGGTTATCAAACCATATTTTCGTGGAATCTTCAAGAGCGAAGTACACGTAGCGTAGCTTACGCTCGTGGGTCCAGTCATTGAGGTTGGCGACCCGGTCAAAATGGTCAAGCCAGTCGTCGGCGTCCTCTGAAGCACTCCCGTGGAACGGATTCGGCGTCCGGGTCTGATTGACGACCACGTGCGATGCTGCAGTAGCGGCAGGAGGTGGTTGCTTCGTCATTCTACTTCGTTCGGGTAGCAGACCGTGCTGTAGCTGGAGTCCCTTGAGACGTCGGCTGGTACGTACGTGCACAGGGGTAAGCTCCGCCGAACTACTCGCCGGGCTTAGGTCTGGGGTACGCTCCGGAGATCTTAACATCGACCGTACCCCGCACCTCCACCAGAAATGTCACCCATCTAGTACAGCTAGAATAGTTGACCAGCAACAGACAGGCAAAAAACACATCAGCCTTTAATAATGGCTGGACCTCGGAGAGCGCGCACAACCACGAACTTTGTCGTTCTCGCCTCAAGGGGCCAGTGTCACCATGTGCCAACTTATTTAGCGTCAATATCTTTAGGGTGTACAGTATCCTTCCCTTTGTAGACAAGAAAGTCGAGGACTAGGCCGTCAAGGAGGTTAACACAAGATTCTGAAGACCAAGTGGATTTGGTTTCTTAGGGAGATATTGCCTGAATACGCACCTTCCCGAAAATGGGATCATTTGCTCGTTTATTGAGAGTTCTTTTGTGCGCTGCAGTGCTCGACAGGCAGTTTGAAAGCAGTTCACTATTGGCCACCCGAAGTGCAGCTTATCTTCCTTTTGGTGTACTGTAATGGTGGAAAAGTCAATAAAGTACAAGTGATTGCGTAGCAATGCTTGACTTCAGCCAACCAAGAGAACAGGCTGGCTTCAGGAAGGGATATTCTTCGATGGATCATATCCATGTCATCAATCAGGTAACCGAGAAATCTGCGGAGTACAATCAACCTCTCTATATGGCTTTCATAGATTATGAAAAGGCATTTGATTCAGTAGAGATACCAGCAGTCATAGAGGCATTGCGTAATCAAGGAGTACAGAAGGCATACGTGAATATCTTAGCAAATATCTGCAAGGATTCCACAGCTACCTTGGTTCTCCACAAGAAAAGTAGAAAGTGCTATCAAGAAATGGGTCAGGCAAGGAAACACAATCTCTCCAATGCTATTCACTGCATGCTTAGAAGTATTCAAGCTCTTAGACTGGAAAGGCTTAGGAGTGAGGATCAACGGCGAATATCTCAGCAACCTTCGGTTTACAGATGACATTGTCCTATTCAGCAACAATGGAGTTGAATTACAGCAAATGATTGAGGACTTTAATCGAGAAAGTGTAAGAATTGGGTTGAAGATGAATATGCAGAAGACAAAGAATGTTCAATAGCCTGGCAAGGGAACAAGAATTCAGGATCGCCAGTCAGCCTCTAGAGTCTGTAAAGGAGTACATTTACCTACGTCAATTACTGACAGGGGACCCTGATCACGAGAAAGAAATTTACAGAAAAATAAAATTGGGTTGGAGTGCATACGGCAGGCATTACCAAATCCTGACTGGGAGCTTACCACTGTCGCTGAAAAGAAAAGTGTACAATCATTGGATTCTACCGGTGCTAACATATGGGGTAGAAACTTGAAGGTTAACAAAGAAGCTCGAGAACAAGTTAAGGACCGCACAAACAGCGATGGAACGAAAAATCTTAGAACTAACGTTAAGAGACAGGAAGAGAGCGGTGTGGATCAGAGAACAAACGGGGATAGCCGATATTCTAGTTGACATTAAGCGCAAGAAATGGAGCTGGGCAGGCCATGTAATGCGTAGGATGGATAACCGATGGACCATTAGGGTTACAGAATGGATACCAAGAGAAGGGAAGCACAGTCGAGGTCGGCAGAAAACCAGATGGGATGATGAAGTTAGGAAATTTGCAGGCGCAAGTTGGAATACGCTAGGGCAATACGCTAGGGCAATACAGGGGTAATTGGAGATCGCAGGGAGAGGCCTTCGTCCTGCAGTGGACATAAAATATAGGCTGATGATGATCATGATTGCGTAGCTCATATAATCTGTTTCTTTTCATGTGGTCAGCAACAGAAGGTGCCGGGCTGCTCGTGACCAGTAGAAGACTTATGATTCCCATCAGCAGGTGGATTCCAGCGAGCTTCCTTACTTCAAGTGGGTTGGTTTGCAGAGATCGATGATTTCGCTTCTGAAGCGAATACAAGTTCGTTTGTTCAGCAAGTTAGCTCCAAAACTCCAAAGGAAAATATTTGGCAAAATACTCATGCAGTGTAAGTAACACCCGAAAACCGAGGTTCTCTTGATTCTCACTTTCATTACTGCCCCTCTTCGAAAATCTGTCCCTGCAGGGGCGTCTGCGTGAGCAGGCGTTTTGTGTGTTGCGACACCACGGACCCGAGCACGTGGGGGCTGGACCCTTACGCGTGTAGCCGTGCGTGGCTTTGCCATGTCTGGGGAAGGGGGAATCCTGGGGGTGCAGCTGAAGGCGTGTGTTAGGACCTTTAAGGCCCCCCGGCGGAAACCAACACACCTCTTTGGCCTCTGCTTCACATAGAAGGCACCCCAGAAGGACCCACCCAGGGGAAATCGGCAGTCACATTTTCCTGTCCTCTTCAACCTTTGTCTTTCTCCCTCACTTTTAATCTTTCCTGTCATCTTGTCTCTTCCATTTACTTCCAACGTTCCTGGCGGCGAGGGTTAACCTTATGTGTCATAACCACCCTTGGTTATACGTATTTGGTTATAGCGGGAATGTACAGGTGGCGTTTGCGGGACTTGTGTACACAAGTAACCACGGACATCCGGGCAACGTCCGACGGACGTCCATTCTGGATGTCCGTGGGATATCCGTGAATGTCCAGCGTACGTCCCAGGGACGTCCCTGGGAAATCCAAAGGTAACCGTTTTGGTCGTCCACGGTACGTCCGACGTGGATATCCAACACGGATGTTCACAGGACCTTCAAGGTATATATAGATGTGTGTGCGCACACCTTGAAGCATGAATAGTGGAATGCATTCAAGCACCTATACTATCTTATATATATATATATATATATATATATATATAAACTGGTCGGTGCTTCAATACATTTCACTGTCACTGCTCTAGCTGCTGTAAACAAACCTAAAAAATAGGCCCACACAAGCTTCAAAATACAACAAATATTATATTTCTGGCTTATAAGAAGCCCACAATGCACACATGAATAATGTTCATAGCAACAAATATACTCGCTGATAAAAAAGAAAATTATAAATTCCAGATATTATGACTGAAGCTAGAACAGCGCGAATACATGCATCTTAAACATATCCACTTTTTTGTACTGTCAAACCCTAAGAGGATTCATTATAGGCACAAGCTTTAGAATAATAAGAAAAAAAAAAAAACCCTGGCCAGCACACGCGTGTCACATTGCTCCCAAGCAGGGAGCGGCTTCCACTACACAGCCTCGTGGAGTTCGTGGAGGCGAGTGGGATAGCAGCATACCGCTGAGCGTACATGCCCTTGCCGGTCCCTGCCGCCTCTGCTGCCTACCCATGTGCGGACGAGCCCCCTGAACTATCTCCTTCTCTTTTTCTTTACCTCCTACTCCCCCTATCCCCTACGACGCTGCGCCGTGCTCCCTGATGGGCTGCAGAATTAAGCGTCTCTTCCTTATGTATAATAAACACCTCCTCCTCCCGGCTTCCCGCTGGCCGACGCGCACCGTCGCGCGCTTTCTGGAGCCTGCACATTCAGTTGCGCGGTGCCGACCGGCGAACACCACGTTAGCCTTTGTTTGCAGTGGTGCTTTCTTTCGCGTGTACGGCTTTTCACTCACTTTAGAGCTTGATGTCACCTGCAAACAAAACACATTCCGTTATTCTCATGGCTAAAGTAGAGATCGATGTAGCTGTCATACCTCAACAGCTGAGCTGAGTTTGTTGAAACATTTTTAATAATATATAAAATTGGACAGTGAAATAATTAACTTGTTTTAAGAATAAGTGGCGTCGATAAACTAAACATCTTGGACGTGTTTCCAGTTTCCGCTGGATTCAATAGGTGACCCGTAAAATGAGCAATCGCAGGGAATCTTGGGACGCGCCGTCTGCTAGCAGCTTCCGGTTCGACGGACGACGTGGCGGCATGCCCGGCTCACGTGTTTTTCTACGCGGTTTCAACTGTCAGTCGTGCGAAGCTTTCCGTCCGCTTTGTCGACCAGCAATGTCGTACCATTCATGCAGCTGATTTCTAGGTTTCAGTTCACTCTGGGCGCGACGATGACGAGCCAAGAAAGGTAATGATACGATTTTATTCATAAAGGAACTCTGGTTTTAGTTTTGGCGGCCTTTTTTGTTTCTGCCTGGTTTGGCTCTACAACATTTGCCGTTGCTTGGACGCCCCGTCACTGACTGCTCTGCCTGCGGGTCAATCAGACAGGTGAAAAAGTTATCGTTATTTATTTATTAAACTCTCAGGGCCAATTACATTACAGAGGGGAGTGGGGAAATAGTTGAACATAAGTTGTGCATAACAGCAACAGCAAGCAACCCAAAATATACTACTATACTTATATAATTTTAGCGGATCACAAACCAGAGTACATAAATATTATTTCTAATTATTCAAACTAGTTAAAACAACGCACATAGACGGTGTAAACTAAGATGCATTAGGTACATAAATAATCACGAGTGCACAATTCATGGTAAGAAAAAGATTCAAACAATAGTTATAAACAATGGGAAAACAAGAATACTGAAAGTGAAATGTCGCGTAAAGTTTGTTTAAAACGGTTAGTATCATTTATGGAGGCAACAGTTGCGGGAAGGTGATTCCACTCATCAGATGTCTGTGGGACGAATGAGTGTAAGGAGTAGGATCTACAAGATGGAATACCAACTTTGTGTTGGTGGTCAAGCCGGGAAGATATGTAATGTGGTACCGAAAGAAGCTCGTTTCGTAGCACAGGGTGATGATGTATCTTATGAAAAAGAAAGGGCTGCAAATGTTTACGCCATGATGCTAAGGGTGCTAACTGTAGGTTAGATTTTATGCTGGCGGTTCTGTTATAATTGGAGAATATGAATCTTGTGGAATTGTTCTGCACCACTTCTACAGAATATATTAAGTTACTCTGACTAGGATCCCAAACTGAGGCGGCGTATTCTAGTTTATAGGCCGGATAAGTGTTTTATAGAGCATTAGTTTGAGAGACTGCGGCGCACGTGAGAAATTGTGTCGGAGATAACCTAACGATCTGTTAGCGTTGCTTATTACGTGCGCAATATGCGTCTTCCAGGTAAGGTCAGATGAGACGTGAACACCAAGGTATTTATAAGATGATACACAATCCAGTAGGGTGTTATTGATGTAATAGGCTGGTAGGGTGTTGTTACGTCGGGATACCCGCATTGACTTGCATTTGCTTATGTTTAATTCCATGCGCCATGTATTGCACCACGAACTGATAGCATCAAGATCAGATTGAAGAATGGCTGTATCATGGTTACTAGTTACTTCTCAAAATATTATGCAGTCGTCAGCAAATAGATGAATATGAGATCTAATACAAGAAGGCAAGTCATTAATATAGATTAGAAATAGTAGCGGTCCAAGGACAGAGCCTTGTGGCACGCCCAAGGAAACCAGATTAGTGGGAGAGTCAACGCTGTTGGCAGAAACGAACTGAAACCGACTGGACAGGAAACACTCAAGCCAAGTAAGTAGCTGGGAATCAAGGTTAAGTTTATGCAATTTATACAATAGTAAATGATGACATACCTTATCAAACGCTTTAGAAATATCTAGAAAAACACAGTCCGCAAGAGAAGAACGATCAAGAATGGCATGAAGCTGATGTGTAAACGATATTAGCTGTGTTTTGCATGAATATGTTTTGCGAAAACCATGTTGCGAGTGCATGAAGAAGGAATTAGATTCGAGAAAGTTAGCAAGATTAGAAAATAAGATATGTTCAAGAAGTTTGTATGGAATACTAGTGAGCGAAATGGGACGATAGTTAAGTGGAGACTGCCTACTACCTGTTTTATGAAGTGGAATCACCTTTCCGATCTTCCATTCCGCAGGAATAGAACCCGTGTCAAGTGACTGTTGAAAGATTTTCGCTAATATAATAGCACTATACTCGCTCGTGCTCTTCAATAACTTCGGGCTCACGCGTCACAACCAGGAGAAGAAAGTTTCAATTTATTAATCAGATGTTCTACGCTACACGGGTCTACTATAATCGGACACATTGAAATTGAATAATGGCAGTGTGTAAGCGGTGGCGAAACACTTGTCACTGATGAAAAATTAGAAACAAAAACATCGTTAAGCACAGATGCGCACTGATCAGAGAGTAAAATGTCTCCCGCGTTATCCACCAGGCTAATAACGTTATCGTCCCTCGGATTTATGACGCGCCAGAACTTTTTAGGGTCACTTGCGAGTTGGATGAGAGAGTGATTTCCAAAAAATGCTGTTTTGCGCAACGGAGTGCAGATACATCAGAAGCGAGTCTATGCGCATTCCAATGATAGTCACAAGGACAACGCTTGGCAGATCTGTAGACAGGTTCTTTTTGTTTGACAAACGTTTTATGTGGTTGTTGTACCATGGCGCCGATTTGTTTGAAATTATAGAGATTACTTGATAAATTATTATATTATCAAGTAAGACTCTAACTTGGTTCGCAATTAAATCCCAGTTGTCTTGAACGCTACGATTGTCGAAGTCGATCAGAAACGCGCCGACAAACCCGCACAAGTCCCTGTTGATTGCGTCAAAGTTTGCATGTTTGAAATCACGAATAGTTTTGCTTTTGTTTTTGTCTTTAGGCCGCGATAACTTGATTTCAAAAGTTAAGATGGAATGATCGCTCAAACCCGGCAGTACAGCAATATAGGAAGCAAGATCGGGACGGGTGGTGAGTATTAGATCGAGGGTATTGGAAGTAGAAAGTGTTGTCCTGGTGGGCTCTTTGACGAGTTGCGAAAAGGAAAAAAAATACTACACATTTCAAGAAACTCTTTTGCAAGCTTGGACGAAGGATTGATGGTGGGCATATCGCAATCCCATGTGAGATTAGGGGTATTAAATCACCCAGCAAAAACAAAGGTAAATCACCCAGCAAAAACAAAGGTAGTGTGGGATATCCTGACAAAACCAAGTTAGTGACATCATGTAATTCGCTTACAAAGCTGGCGGAAAATGCGGGTGGGCGATAACAAGCTCCGATAATTAGTTTTTGTTCTTTAACTTCAACAAGCACCCACACAGTCTCAAAGCTAACTCCAAACTTGAATCCGCTGAGACGGAAATATGTCGGATATTCCTAAAAGAACACCGCCGCCTTTCCGCGTGACGCGGTCACAACGAAAACGAGAGAAGTTTTCCAAGAGTAGTTCACTGTCATTTATTTGTGGGTGTAGCCATGTCTCAGTGAGTACTATTACGTCAGCATTACAGCTATCGATAGCTGAATTTAGAAGGTCATGTTTGTTATTAATGCTCTGTATGTTACAAAAGAAGCCATGACGCGGAGAAGAATCGCATTCGCTGCCCCTCTCGATTTCCTATTCACTTGCACGTGGCGTATTACTCGCATGACAGTTCTGCGATACCGCATTCTGCACATGCTCTACCACAGTGTCATCAGTAGCATTGTACACGTACTCTTTTTTGTTAATCAGAAGCTTCTTGTAATGGAGCTGAAAAAGTGGCGCTCCAGGTTGCTTTTTAGCGAATTCAATTAATTTACTTAATTTGAAAATTTAACCATGATCGGTTGGGTTTTGTTAGGTTCAAAGCGCCCTAAGCGATAACCACGTTCGACTACGTTATCTAAAGGCCCAACCACAAGGAACCGATTTTCGACGGATATTCGGCGTCGGCGCCGGCCGGCGGCACGCGGCATGGACGCTCAACAAGGTTTATTGACGGCTCTCAACCACAATAGACTCTCGGCTTCGACGTATTTCAAGCGTGGCGCAATGTGGCCAGATCCTTGGCCCCAATTTAGCCGGTCAGTTTTGCAATATGTTGCGCTAACAGAACAATTGTTTTTACTTTATAAGGACTTATTGTAGCTTTAAAACTTGATAAAACATGTTCGTAGATCTAGTGCAGACATATACAGTGTTTTGCTGGTTGTCTGTACTGAAAAACGTAGCACTATTGACATAGCATGGATAGCATCACCGTTCCTAGCAAAATACCTTCCGCAAGATAACGTGACGCGTAAATTGTATATTGTATGAAAAACGATATCCACTGTCGAACGTTAAACACGAACGAGAGCTGCAATACTTGTCGAGCTGCAGTGCACGGCTACTGACGGCAGACGATGGTTGTGCCCGTTTCGCAGCCGACGGTGCCGCTAATATCTGCGCATTTTATTCTTTGTGTATAATTATTGCGAAGAGCGACAACAACGGTGAGAAAATGTTGCGGCTTGTGAGCGTCGGTCATTCATTCCGAAGCGCCGTCAGCTTTAGCTTTCGAGTGAGCCGGAAAAGGCCTAGCGACGATATCGGCGCCGCCGAACGATCGGCGGCGGTGAGGCTGCTGTCGGTGCCAGAGTGACCACTCCTCGGTCACTGATTAGCCACTTCGCTGTACGGCTGCAGCATAAATGGGTCCCAGTCCCATCCTGTCTACGGCAAGGAAATCTCGCCACTCGCGAACGAAACCGCCGTCGAACAGCGGCCTGCGAACGGCAACGGCGTGCGGCGAGTTGCCGTGTCGGTAACGAGGACAGGCCTTAAGTGTGCACTTCGGTGTTCCTTGCATGTCCCTGTCTGGAAAGAGTACACCACTATCAATGATGCCGTACAAAGCTGCGCCATTTGCAATGGCCGGAGCACGCGCGAGCGATCGGCTGCTTAGGACGCGGACGAGGCGGCACTCGCGGTTGGCGCCGACGCCGAAAATCCGTCGAAGATTTCTTCCTCGTGGTTGCGCCTTATTGCGCTTTCGAGCACGCCAGCAAGTGCGTCAATTACACGTGCCTCAGACTCGGCCCATGTCTCGCGTGAATCGGGGAAGCCTCGAAAAAGTAGATATTGGCGCCGTGATTTGTCCTCTAATTCATCGACCCGAACATTTAGCGAGTTGTTCTTCGTGGTCAAGCTGCTCATCGAGTCTGTCGTCCTGCTTTGAACATTATCAAGCGAGTTAGTTTTGTCTTCGAGAGTGTCCAACCTTTTTTTCAATGGAAGCTATCTTTGTTTCAATGTTTTTTTTTTGACTCCCTAGCAAAAATTCTAATAGAATTCTAATAGAAGTTTGTATTATATAGTCTAATACAGTTTTGTACTAGTTGTATTAGCTTTGTATTAGACTAATAGAAATTTAATAGAAGTTTGTATTAGTCTAGTACAGTTTCGTATTAGTTGTATCAGTTTTGTATTAGACCAATAGAAATTTCTATTAGTCGTACTGATTTACCTATAAGACCAATAGGCCCTGTGTATATTAGACTTATTAGTCTTATGAAAACAATGTTGCGTGTCTACTAGTATCTCTATTGAGATATACTATTTGCTTTATACAGATTGTTGCTGGTCTGATACAACATGTATTGCTGGATTCCACAGCTCGTGTTTGCTGGTGAAAGTAGAGGGAAAAAAATAGACTAGCGGACCGCGTGCTTGCGTGAAGAGGTGTTTCTAATTAATCACTGAATAATTAAAAATTCTGCTGTACAATTGTGCAGCTAATTGTATTCGCACGTTTGCATTAGTTTCAGCGCACTAAGTTAGATCTGGCCATCTCTCAGCGACATACACAAAAGCGACGTGCGCCTACATGTCTTGCCAATTTTGCTTCGCTGAGCCTCGTCGCGATAAGTCGTTGAGGAAACAGCTAATGTTTACAGCACAGCGAATACTACCCCAGGAAAAAAAAAAGAAAAAACCAAACAACCAGCCGTAATCTGCAAGGCAGATCGCGGTGCCCGGTCAGCTTACGAACGACGGTGCAATAGCAGCAACCATATTTGTTTGCGGCTGTAGTTTCGTCAGTGTCGTATTTTCTGTTGAAGTGCGCAAAAATTAAATGTTAAACTTTTAACCTAAATTGCTAACTTGATACCGCATATAAAAGGCCGTAATATTTATTGACATCAAAGAGCAGTATCGCAGAGAAGGAAACACGGCGGGAAGGACATAAAACTGCGACCGTAGTCAGCCGTAGTTGCGCACAGCACGTGTGCAATGGCGGCTGCCATGTCAAGGTGAGGCGTCACGCGAGGCGTGCGTGTTAGTGGATGAACGATGGGTTTTTAAGGAACCCGTGGTGTTAGCGCCTGCGCAATCTCATTCGTGCAGTAATATATTTGGATAGTTTTATCTATCGCTGCTGTTAATACTTCAAAACAACGCAAGACAACTGTTTTACCGCTGTCCTTCGCGGCTTTGTGGATCTATCAGCGTTTTCCCCTGCGCCGAAAAATTTACCCTTTCGAGGTAATTATACTATACTTCTTATTTATGCTTCTGTAGTACAGTATGC
The DNA here is from genome assembly GCF_013339745.2 of Dermacentor silvarum. Lineage (NCBI taxonomy): Eukaryota > Metazoa > Arthropoda > Arachnida > Ixodida > Ixodidae > Dermacentor > Dermacentor silvarum. The sequence goes on from NC_051160.1 coordinate 161,747,353, forward strand.
AGTGTTTTCTTCTTTTTTTTAATCCTGACGGTGGACGTAAGTACAGTGCCGTCGGGCCGATTGCTGTGTGCGTTGCAGCAATAACATGCCTGTTTCCGACAACGCTGTGCAAGATTTCTGTCTAGAGTTCCTTATATCTGTCTACAGTTTCGATGGAACACACATCTTATGTTGATATTGTGTGCTTTGTAATTGTCCTGTCATGTCAGGTAACGTCATTGTTTATTATGATAAATATTTTGAGCTAGCATATATCAACTGTCCTAAAATATTGGCGAGCCGCATTTATTCTAATTTGGAAGCAAATATTGCCAGCTTAAACGTTTAGTGGTAGAAGTAGCACCCCTGCTTTCAGGGGCGTAGCCAGAAATTTTTTTTTTTTGGGGGGGGGGGTTCACCGGCCCGACCGGGGGGGGGGGGGGGGGGGGGGGCAAGCTTCTGCTTTCCTCTAGGGCACGTGATCGATAATAAATATCGGTAGTTTAAGCAGACTCTATACATGTATATCAAAGACATGGGACCCCCTCGCATGTGCGTGTGCTTGTGAAGAAATTAAGTAAAAAGTAAAGCAAGCTCAGTAAATACAGTAAGTACGACAGACAGGCACAGTGGGCGTTTGGAGCAACGGTCTCTCATCGCGCCGCTGAATGGACCAGTCTTCGAAAACGCATCATTGAGCCGACCCGTGCGATCGGAGAAGCCATCATTAATTGTTAATTTCCGTTAAGCGTAGATGGCGTCGTCCTCGTCGGGGCGAAGTGCGTTTCACAAGTCAAGGACGGCTATACGCGTGAAAATGCACGTGTGACCAGGCTATACCTACTCCCATAGCAATAGCTTGTTCGCTGCGTCTTTGCGCTAGAAAACTTAAATGCGCGCAAAAACGCGTAAGAATTTTTTTTTTCGAAGCTTTCGTCGCCCTGCTCCCTCATACGAGTGGGTTAGATTTCCTGCGGCAAGTGCATGGGCCGCTGTGTCTTCCGCTGTGTGCGAGCGTGCAGCCGTCATTTGCCTTTACGTCAACAGATTCAGAATTGTACAGAATATTTCACCGCACAGCATAGATATGGCATGAGTACGCATTTTAAGTAGTGCGTGCAACTCATTTCTGCTTCACTTACGCCGGTGCAAACAGGAAGCGGCCTTGTACCTCACAGAATCTCGACTGATTGGTGTACTAGTGATGCAGGAATGAACTCCGGTATTGTTCAGTGCATAGTGCACATAATCAATTTCTCAGGACGCATGAACTCCGACGAGAACTGTCAGCGCCTGCAACAAGAGTTTACTTACGCTGTACTGCACCCAGCAGTAATTCATGCTTGTCGGCTGTCTGTTTCGTGCATTCTATTGCGAGTCGGTGGAATTTCACTGCTGTCATCAACCCCTTCGTGTGTACATTGCTGGTTTGGGATTCCACAACAAAACAGCAACTACCAGCCTTCCGTAATTGCTGGTTTGGGATTCAACAACACAAGAGTAATTACCAGCCTTCGGTAGGGGCGCAATCGCAAACAAGAGACGTTTCTCGCGCAGACTAAGCCTACGTTCACACTTGGGAAGCGGCAAGCGGGCGGAAAGGCCAAAGCGGCCGGAAAGGCCAAAGCGGCCGGGAAATTTTTTCCGCGCCTGTCCAAATTGTTCACATTTGTATTGCTACCGCCGCGGCCGCCGCTGCCGTTTTCGTCCAGATCCATCTAGTCTGCGTACGTTTGTCGGCGTGGTGGCGCTCATTATCGCATTATTTCGAGCGGTATGTTCATTCTTTCACCCACGTACCGTCATCAAAAGTGATCATGTTACACAACTTCGCGTGTCATCTGCGACCTTCGGTAAATTCCTCGTTGGCGTTCCGTAATTCTCCGCACACGGGCGCGGTAGCGCTGAGTCACAGGTCGGTGCCTAGGCGTGATAATATTTCTTTAATAGCTTTTATTTACAAGTTGTAATAACATTTCATCATTTCGTATTGTCGGCGCCTCCAGGACACCAAAGGGGCAACGGAAACACCACAACTAAAACCCGGGCTGGTCCTTGTGTTGGGGCTCGCCAAAGCCTGCGCGTCCTACGTGAGACCTACGCTCCCTATCTATCGTCGCGACGAGAAAAGCACCCTGCGACTTCTGCAACATACCGTACACGTGCGAGGAGAATTATGGAGCGCCAACGAGGAATCTGCCTAACCATTGTCTGCCGTGGAAGTGGAAGAAGAAATGGCTTTTATACTTCTACCTACTTGTTTTCTAGAAATGGACAATGAATAACCGGAAGACGCGGACACCTCGGAAACGGCGGTGGTGGGTTCGCCTGGCTTTGCAAAAGCGCGAGAAGTTAGGGCCACGCCAAGGCTTCGTTGCCGCACCTCCGGTCGCGCGACGTTGAATACTATTGCGAGTATTGCTGACGGTACGTTTTAGTGCCACTCTTGTCGTAGAGCAAGGGCTGGTTCTTGATCGCGTCGATCAGCATTACAGCCTACACTTTTGGGGCCATGTTCAATTTTACGACCGGTTGTTTACATGCTAGTGTAGCTTCCAGTGAAGCAGAACGACTTTCCGCCGCGTTTCCGCTTCGCCATGGCGAAAAAATTGGCCCGAGACCGATTTGGCTCGCAGCCTGTTTTTCTGCCTGTATTGCCGCCTAGGCGGGCGGATTTTTGCAAGATTTTGCCGCTTCCGACGGCTTCGAGACCAAGTGTGAACGTAGTCTAAGATCCTGCGCGAGCGCGGCCTAACCGGCACCCGAAGGGAAGCGGCGGAAATGTATACCGGAGATTTCGACCACCTGGGGTCTTTAACGTGCACCTAAATCTAAGTAAACGGGCCTCGAGCGTTTTCGCCATCATCTAAAATGCGGCTGCCGCATTTGTTGCTTCATTTGTTGCGCATTTGTTGCTTCAGAATGCGGCCGCAGCCTTGACAAACACCGTGACAGTTTTTTCCATATGCAGACATGATTCGCTGTAAATTACCAACCCAAACGGAAGCGCCCAGGAATGAAATTGTGATAGTAGCACCGGTTTCATGAATTATGTCAGCGCGAAGCGACGAGAACAAAGGGTGGGTAACTGGGGGGGGGGGGGGGGGTGCAAAAATTATTTCGGGGGCTAGTTGGTTACGCCCCGGCTAGTTGGTTACAAGTGTGATGTATGTATCTCGCTGTGTCCCGCTTAAATTCGCGCCGTAGAACCTCGTTTCATAATACCTCTATATGTCCATGCGAGTACTGAAATAGTCCTGGTTGCCTGAGTCAATGTTTGAGAAAGAAATGTCTTGGCGCATCATTCCGTGTAGGCTCTTACACAGCTAATCGCCGCCTGATAAGTGGGACTGAACGTTCATTTTCTCTTTGTTCACGGATGGTCTCTGCCTTGATACAGTTTTGGAAGTGGCAGCCATTCCTCTGATGCTCGCACACAGCTGACTCAGCGAGGGTTGGTGCAAGGCAGTAGTTCCATGCGTTCACCTTTAACGCTTGAATTTTAGCAGCCGACGATGGTTTTGCTAGGCACCTGCAACCGGGTAATCTTCGAGTGGGACAAAGCCGGACTGCAAGCGCAAGTGGCTCAGTCAGCTAAGGCATTGCGCTGCTGAGCACGAGCTCGCGGGATCGAATCCCGGCCGCGGGGGCCGCATTTCGATGCAGGCGAAATGCGAAAACGCCCGTGTGCTCATTTCGGCTCCCGCTTCTGCACACGTTTTCGGACTGATTTTTGTGATTCCTAGCAGCGAAATGTGCACTATTCGACGCAGTTTCTTCTAAGGAACACGCCGATGTCTGATCTTTGCCGGTCAGTGTACTCTTTTTCAACTTTCGAGACGTGTTAGTTCGGACTACGCCGCGGCTCGGCTAGCCCTACCCGACGAGGCCTATCGTCGTCGGTGAGGAGCGAGCAGGCCCAGGCCTCGCTCGTACGTGTGCGCGGCAGTATGCCCGCTATGGAGACAGTCGTGGAGGGAGAGGACATCTCCCGAGAAGAAGCGAATCGCCCGGGCTGGACGACGGCCATGGGCAGAAACAAGAAGGCCAAACCGGGACCGACCGTTCCGGACTGAGGCAACGAGGAACGAGCAGAGACGAAGGGCGGCCGCCGCACGGCCCGCCCGCAGAGCGCGGTCAAGCGCCTCGTCGCCGCATCGAGGCTCTCCCGGCTACCGAGGGATCACATTCGCATCATAGTGAGGCTGAGAGACGGCCTCGACGTGAAAAAAGTGAGTCAAATTCGCCTAGCGCAAGCGCTAGCAATGGCGGCTTCGCTCACGCTGAACGAGACCGAGAAAGACATCGTTTGCTCGAACGCAATCCAGAACATTCTCGTCGTGTCCACGCCGACCGAGAAGAACGCGAACGCATACGCCGGAGTTCACCAGCTTCACCTAAGAGAAGGCGCATTCAAAGTGGCCGCATACATTGCGGCGCCGGACAACACGTGCAAGGGGGTCATCAGAGGAGTGGACCCCGAAATCAACGAGGCCCAGCTTCAGGCCATGATCGTGAACCAAAGAAATCCCAAGGTCTTGGAAGCCAAGCGGATCAAAAACACCCCGACGGTGGTAGTGCTCTTCGACGGCATGAAAGTGCCGGACTATGTCATGTGTGGCGTAAGCCTAATACGCTGCACGCTATACAGGCGGCAGAATGACGTGTGCTGCGGGTGTGGTGACTTGGGCCACAGAGTCGACGTCTGCCCAAATCCTGACAAGAAGAGGTGCCGCGGCTGCGGAAGCAACGACCCGGCCGAAGACCACCAGTGCTCGCCCAAGTGCGCCCTCTGCGGGGGCCCACACCGGACGGCAACTGCAAGCAACGATACCAAGTGCCTTATGTCGTGCGGCGCAGGAGGCGCCGACGCAGAAAGGCGAAGAAACCGCAGCTGCAAAGTCAGCCACAACGGCTGGAGAGCAGATCACGCGATTCCAGCGTGGCAAGCGCCCCCAGACGGGGACGTTCGACAACGCCGACACGACGACAGCGCAGCCGATCGAGAGGTCGCTCCCGCTCCAGGGGGCGCTCCCGCTCCCAAGTACGCATTCAAGAGGGGCCGACCTGGGCAGACCTAGTCAAGCTAAAGCCGCAGCCGAAACCACAACCAAAGGTAACGCAGGTAGCATTGCCAAAGCATAACAGGGAAGACCCTAGAATAGCTCAACTTGCGGAAGAAAACGCGCGCCTCAAGGCGGAGATTCAGCAAATGAGGGCGGATTTCGAATTGTTTCGGAAACAAGGTTCCACTCCTCAGCTAGTCGAACAACAGCAGCAGCAGGTGTCGCAAAATACACCGACCCCGCAAGGGGAGCAGCCGGTTCGCTCGGTCAAACGCAGGGCCCCTCCTCTGACGGAGGAGGGAAACCTGGCGGAACCCGAGTCCAGTAGCATCCTATTGGGAATTCAGCAGTCGATTAGCTCTTTGCAGCTAATGGTCCAGCAACTAGCGGAAAGCATGGTAGCGCTCGCGACAAGAGTGACACGTATCGAAGCACACATGGCACCTGCAGGTGCTAAACAAATCCAAGGTGTCAATCATGGCGAACCACTCAACTAGAGAGCTGGTCGTGTGGCAGTGGAATTGCGCTAGCTTCAAAAAGCGCAAGGCTCCGCTGCTGCAGTTCCTTGCCTCACAGGCGGACAAACCGCACGTCATAATCTTACAAGAAACTTTGGGTAGCGAGGCGACCCTGCCCGGATACCGGGTCGGCTCGTCGAAATTCGAACAGGGTAAACGCGGAGTGGCGACCCTCGTCGCGAACAAATGCTCTTTCCAGGAACGAGATTTGAAATTAGGCAACGTGAAAGCGGAGGCAACCGCGATCGAAATCATACCGAACGGTTGGCTGAAAAACAGCGTATTCGTAGTGAACGTCTACAGCTCGCCCTCTGACCACAGACAGTCGTTCGCATCGATAATAACGAAGGCGACCTCAATGGCCAGGGGGGCCCCACTAATAGTGGCTGGAGATTTTAACGCGCCCCACGAAGCCTGGGGTTACGCAAGGCCAATGCCCAAGGGAGAGCGGCCATTGGAGGCAGTCACTAAGTGCTCGCTAGAGCTGGTGATGGACCCCCGCTATCCGACTCGACTAGGCACGTCGGTGGCGCGGGATACGACGCCTGACCTGACCTTCGTCAAAAACGTGCGAGGGGCCGAATGGCGCAACCTGCACGAGAACCTTGGCAGCGACCACTACATTCTGGCGGTAACGATCCCCATCAGGGCGGCACCACCGAGAGAATTTAAGGTCACCGACTGGGACGCCTTTCGCAAAATAAGGAAGGAAGACACAAGTGAATACGCGGACCTAGACAGCCTCTTTCGAAGGCTCAAAGAGGACGTTAGCACCGCGACGAGGGTCGTCCAAACCGAACTGAACGTGGAACGGATGGACGCGAGATTGGCACACCTATTAGAGGCAAAGAATTCCATCACGGCCAGGTGGAAAACGCAACGACTTAATCGCAGACTGCGAAAGAAAATAGCTGCACTAAACAGGGAAATCGAAGCGCACTCGATCGAGCTTTCCAAGCAACAGTGGAACGAGGTATGCGCGTTCGGTAGAGAGAGCCGGAGGCAAATGGAACCTCCTAAAGAAACTGTTAGACGACAGGCAATCCAAAGGTAATCAGAGATTGGCAATCGATAGGATTTTACACAAGGAAAAGGAGCAGGGCTAATACGGAGAGCGAGCTCCTAAAGGAGCTGGCGGAGACGTATTTGCCACTGAGCCCGTCGGGCGACGGCGACTATCCACAATACGCTGGCGCAGAGGTCGAAGAACTCGATGCGCCCTTCACGGAATCAGAAATTTGGGATGCCTTACAAGGCCTCAACGGACGCTCGGCGACGGGCCCGGACGGGGTCTCGAACAAACTGTTGAGAAACCTAGACGGAAAGTCGGTCGAGAAGCTCACTGAAGAAATCAACAGAGCGTGGGAAACGGGACGAGTACCCGAGGTCTGGAAAGAGGCCTCGGTCATACTAATACCGAAACCCGGTAAACCACTTGCGCCGGAGAACATGCGGCCGATATCGCTAACCTCGTGCGTGGGCAAAACAGCGGAACATGCCATACATAACCGAGTATCGCGGTACATAGAGAGAGAGGGCCTCTTCCCACACAACATGGTGGGCTTCAGACCGGGCCTCTCCACACAGGACGCAATGCTACTACTCAAGAAGCATATAATCGACGGCATGACCAGAGACACCAGGGGCATACTGGCCCTGGACCTAACGAAAGCGTTCGACACGGTAAAACACAGATTTCTACTGGAAACGATCTCGGTGATGGGGCTCGGCCGGAAATTCCACTCTTACATAAGCTCCTTCCTCAGAGACAGGAAGGCCACGATCAAAATAGGACAGGCCACGTCCGAATGGTACACGCTGGGTGCGAAGGGCACCCCACAAGGGGCGGTGCTCTCCCCACTATTATTCAATTTAGCAATGAAAGGGCTCTCGGACCGGCTGACGAGAGTGACCAATGTCAATCACGCCCTGTACGCAGACGACATTACGGTGTGGTGCACGGGAGGGTCCGACGCAGATGTCGAGCGGGCTCCCCAAGAGGCGCTGGACACAACGGAAGAGTACCTGATGGAAACGGGGCTCCGCCTGTCACCCAGCAAATCGGAACTTTTGTTGTACAGGCCCTCGAAACAGGGCGTGAGGAATTTGACGCCGATCGATCAAATCCCAATCAAATTACATACGACCGACGGCCAGCCGATACCCAGAGTGGACACTATAAGAATACTGGGGCTGCTAATTGAGGCTAAAGGCGGTAACACGCAAACCGTCATGAAACTAACGTCCAAAACGGAGAACATGCTCCGGCTGATCCTCAGGGTGACCAACCGCAGGGGAGGGCTCAGCGAGAGCAGTCTCATCAGACTTTACCACGCCTTCCTCATGAGTCACGTAAATAACGTAGCCTCGGCGCTAAAATGGACCAAGAGGGACGCGGCCAAGATAGAGACACTGATGCGCAAGAGTATCAAAAGGGTGCTAGGTCTTCCGATTACTACAAGCACAGAGCGGCTGGATCAGTTAGGGGTCCACAACTCGCTAGCAGAAATCATTGAAGCACAGACCAAGGCACAGGTCGTGCGGCTGTCGACCACCAGGGCCGGCAGACGCATCCTAGAAGAAGCAGGCATAAATGCACAGGCAGAGTGCAACGCACGCAAGGTCGCGCTCAGCGCGTCGGTCAGGGGCACTTTCAAGGTTGAACCGCTTCCGAGAAACGTCCACCCGCAATTCAACGAGGGGCGCCGAAAGGCGAGGGCCCGAGCACTACTGAAATCGACCGCCAACTGCCCGGGACTGGCGGCATTTGTAGACGCGGCTCAGTATGGGCGCAGCGACCGGTACGCAGCCGTCTCGATACGCTGGGATGGGACGATCATTAACGCGGCATCGGTCAAGGGGGTAACGTCCGAAGTGGCCGAACAGGTGGCAATAGCCATGGCAATGAGGGACCCCGAACGTCCTTACGTGTTCACAGATTCGCGATCGGCGGCCAGAGCATTCGCCTCGGGCTCCATATCGCGGGAAGCGGCGGCCGTCCTCGGCAACGAGGGAGCCGCGGGTCATCACATCGTCAAATGGTTTCCGGCCCACATGGGGGCCGACGTGCACCCCGACTTTCCCAACGCCAACGAGCTGGCGCACGACCGCGCGCGAGGACTCACGCACCGCGGCGATCGTGGCGAGCGAAGTGGCGGGGAGGGAGGGGAGCACCGAGACCCGCTGCTCACCTTCAACGAAATAACAACGCACTATCAGCTGTCGAGAAGGGTCTTCCCGCTCCCCCACGCTAAACTCAATAGACCACAGTCATCGATATTCAGAATGCTTCAGACAGGGTCGTTCCCCTCGAGAGGCAGACTGAGCCTTTATTCACCAGAGGTAGAGCCGCAATGTCCGGATTGTGGCGAATCATACTGCTCGCTAGCGCACATGCTCTGGCAATGCTCCGCGTTAAGCGGCACCATGTTCCGTAAAGAAGAAGACTGGGAGGACGCCCTGCAAAGCGACGACCACCAGACCCAGCTCCGGGCTGTCCAGAGGGCTCACGAAAGGGCGGAGGCTCACGGGCTTCCCGTCCCAACGTGGGTGCGGCCCGCGACCCCTGCCGACCACTAAACAAAGAGTGGGTGGGGAGGGTTTCCTCAGGACTCAATAAAGTTATTTCCTCCTCCTCCCGTGTGCTTGCGTTGTAGTGCATGTTAAAGAACCCCAGGTCGTCAAAATTATTCCGGAGCCCTCCACTACGGCGTGCCTCATAATCAAAACTGGCGCGTAAAACCCCGGAAAGAATGGACTGCAAGCGCATAAATGGAATTCAACGGTGAAGCGGTGGCGGCGGCTGTGCTGACTCGAACCGGAAACAGCTAGCAGACGGCGCATCCCACAATCCCTCGCTATTTTACGGGTCACCTATTAGCGAAAGCGTTGTAAAAGTATAGCCTTAAAGATTGGCAACTAACTACTACATGGCTTCTGTGTGGGCTTCTTCCATTTTCCACTTATGGCTACCCGCGGGATGCCAGAGCCAGCCAGAGCGCCTTCGTTTTTCTCGGGTTGCTCCACCCACCGCGTGACGCACTTCCGCCGCCCGTTCGTTTTACTCGGGCTGGACGCTTCTGGCTACCCGCGGGCTGCCAGAACCTGCCAGGACGATTTTGTTCTGGCTGCTCTGTGGAAGTTCTCTGGCTAGCAGACGACAAAGAGGCAATGAGCGCTCGCCGCCATCTTTGTGGGGACTTGACGGATTGCAGCACGGGCGCTTGAGGAATTTTACCTCGCTCAGCCAACTGGCTTGCGTCGAACGCTAGCGCGCGCCGCCCCGCGTAATTCATTTTCCATGGCAGCTGGGCCCTCCCAGGTAGCACAAACCCATCTAGAAGACGTCTACATTTGGGCTTGTTCAAGCCAAGAGGTTGTCTACTATCCGGCTTGTACAAGCCGAGTAATAGCCTTAGAACTCCACAAGCACTCCTGAAGCCAAGCTAATGCTCCCTCCGTATTCGTCTTGGGGAAATCTTGGCAAGCTGTTCGTTAGACTATCTGTAGAACTTTCGTATAAAGGCTTATTTTGCTTGCCGGGGAAATTATGCAATCCACCTTGCAAAAAAAGGTTAACTAATGCATATGTTAACCGTGCACTAATGCAGATCGCTGGTACTGGTGTGCTTTTCTTCTAACCAGTCTTGATTCAGGATTTCTAGGAAATGAACATATATTGAATGTGACTGGCTTTAACTTCAACTAAAACGCACCAAAGCTGCTAAGCTGAAAAAGTTAAGTGTAATGGTCTAAATGCATGCTTTTGCAAAGGCATAAATATTAAAAGGAGCCACATAGATTTCACAGTTTGTAATAAAATCTGTGAAGGTATAATGTTGAGAGGCCGTATGCGGCACGCAATTTCTAAAGTGCTGTTCACTTGCAAAGAGTATTAATGTTCTTGTGAGTCTATTCATTTCGGAAGAATGTTATTTCAGTGCATAAATATGACATTGTTGGCATATGTATGTATACATGTTTTCATGTCACAGATGGGCTCTCACTATTATACATTGACAGATTTCATTACCAAACTATGGAATCTATGCAGCTTTTAATATTTATGCCTTTGCAACAGCATGCATTTAGCACTTAATACTGAACTTTTTTCACCTTAGTAGCTTTGCGTGTTTTTATTTTGAAGTTAAAGCCAGTCGCATTCAATATATGTACATTTCCTAGAAATCCTAAATCGCACCACTGGTTCCAAGAAAACAATACCAGTACCAGTGACCTGCATTAGCGCACAATTAATTTGGGTATAATGCTAACACAAGCAAAATTCATGCAGCACACAAGGGTGTTGAATCAGGCACACTGAAAAGACATCTTGTAAAATGCCTCTTCTATAGCCAGCATTTCATAACAATGTTTAGAGGCAGCAAAATCAGCAAAATACAAATTTTTATTCTTGCAAATTATATACATGTGCTTGTCCTGCCTTGATTCTGACTAAATATATACATAGGAAATGAATGGCATGTAATGCGTTGCACTGATTGACTAGACTGCCTATATTATGGATTGCATGTCTAGAAAAACTGACCCCACATCTTAACAGGACTAAGGAGGAAGAAAGGCATGTCAGCTGGCGGCAGGTCCAGTATCCTTTGAAGAATCTGCGCCAGTCAAAAAAAAGGGAAAAAGACCAGACTAACTTATAGTAAGGCCAGTAAAAGCCAAATGCTTAGCATAAACATGACTAAGAAATAATCTCTACATATTAGAAAAATTAGCTAAGACACTTTGTTTTCCCTCGGTGACTATTGTTAAGGGCATGTGATGCACACACCACTTTCAAACATTATAGGACTGATGCACTCATGATGCATAGTTACTTGTTTTAAGCCTGGCCTTTCAGTGGCTGTCTTCACAAGACTGAACAATGGCATAAAAGAAACAAATTGTCACAGACTCCGGTGAACGAGGCGCAGACGCCGGACCAAATTCCAAAGCCGACTTATCAGCTTCCGAAAATAATACCACGAAAGCAAGGACAATTAAGAGTGGGCCCTCTGGTGCGCCAGCGAACGCCGGTTGCTGTCCAAAGACCGAGTCAGAGCCCAGAGTTGTCAAAACACAACAAAATGTATTCTTCACACAAGGCAATTACACACACACTTGCACACTTAGGCTAGACACAACACAATACAAATGAGATGGGTATTAACAAACACAAGAAAATAATTAACGACAAGCACTAAGAGTCCAACACGTAAAGTATAAAATAAATAGGAACATCAAGTGTCCAATCGTATTCACCGTGTTGGTCTTGAAGTCAGACGATCTCGGCGTAACTCGAGCAAATCTCGAAGAAAGAACTTCTTCCGGAAATGCAGACGCTCGATGAACCCGTCGACTAGCTTGCCGGGGAATCCCCTTCTTCCGCAGACGCTCGGTCTTCACGTTACATCACTTCACCGGTGCGGACTGAATTCCTGAATTCCCCACTGGACTCCGAACTGACGATGCTCGCACGGCGTTTATATAGCTTCCACAGGCGTTCTCGAACATTCTTATCGGCGTCGTGATCTCGTAGCATTGCCAAAGCTTGGGAAGCTTCTACTCTTTTCTCGTATCTTCGACCGCCGCTGTCGGAGCCTTCTCGAGGGGGGGGGGTGATGACTCATCCTGTTGGTGTATGCTCACGCGGTAGTAATGTCTGTCGACTCGCCGGGTGAGAAGGTGTCTCGGCGCGCGCGTGTGCTCTCTCTCTCTCTCCGGTTAACGTCGCTCCGTCGAGTCTCTTCCAGACGTTTCGGCGCCGTTGTTAGCGTTGTCGCTTGAGGCGTATGCGCTCTCCCCCTCTGTTGAAGTTGCCGCGGGGCCGGCGTGTTCTTTCGCTGGCTTGCGCGACACTCGGCGCGCGCTTGAATTACGCGCTCTTTTGTGACACAAATACAACACATAAAAAACTGCTTAAAATCTGCAGGCATAAGCATAGCGCCAGAAGACAGGTATAATTCATTCTATAATTTAAAATGCCTTTTCACGTTCACCTAAAGCATCTCCCATGATCGTTTGCTGCCTGGAAGTAAATATTTATTATAGCTTTCTTTTACACTGCATTTTGTAAGCAAGTGGCCCTGAACGCCAACTCTACTTGGGGTTCCCAGAATTTATTGTCTAAAGTAAAATTCTTCAGAATGTATACAAGTTTCCCTATGGCCACAGTAAAGCATGATGTCACAACATCATGCATAAATGGTCATTTGAAGTTTTCTGGCGATTGTGAACAGACCGATGTAAGTAGAGTTTAGAACGCCACGACAAAATGTTAATCCCATACCATGCACTTTTGATAAAGAACCAGCAGTCGATTTTAATAAGATGTAAACATGCTACATGATGCTGACTCAGTTAAAAACTTAAGTGTATTTTAAATTTCTATACAAAAACTACCTGAACACTAAGCTTAATGTAACGTGAGTGAGTGAGTGAGTGAGTGAAATAACTTTATTGAGGTCCAGAGAAGACGCAGGGGACACCCCGCGCCACCCGGCTAGTCCCACGTAGGGACCGGCAAGCCGAGCTTGACGGCCCGATCGCGGGCACTCTGGACGGCCAGGGTTTGGTCGTTGAGTTCGGAGCTGCCCAAAAGCGCAGCCCACCTATCCTCGCTGAAGGCGGAGCCGATGGCTTCACACTCCCACAACACATGGTTAAATGTTGCCGTTAGTCCACAGGCAGGGCAGTCCGCACTGGCTTTTTACCCGCTCGCAAACTGCAATTCTTCAACCAGGCAGTTGCTGCTTGGCGAATGGCATAGGTCATCACATTTTCCCACGTGGTATTGCTATGAATAGCTTCTGGAGTACCAAACCATCTAGTCAAACAGTGCAAGTAGCACGTGTACACGGTATCAGCAGTTATGGCTGATATCCGAACCATTGCTACATACGAACAGATCTGCTACTCATAAATAAAATTTGTGGAACATCAGTTCTATGGAACTGCAAGGTGGAGGAAGGCTTATAAAAGAAAAAGATATCCACCCAACTTAGCTACACTGGATGGATGATATTCTTTCAAATGTGTTCATGTTTTTATTTATTTTTTCATTCAAAACAGCATGGATTTTGTAAGCGTCCCTGCACTTATGCCCAGTCAAAGAGCAGCCCTCTAAACTTACCTTCCATGACACTGTAGACATGCACGTCCCTGAAGCTCTTTTTCCGCCGCTGGCCTAGAGTCTAGCTTAAGTTTCCACCCAAACTCTCTGAAAATAGTGGGTAGGATGCCCGCAGTAAAGCTTCTTAAGTACCGGCCCCCCATAACAGAGAGCCGTTGTCTGAAAAAAAAAATTTGGAAGAGAACAAAAGGGATTCAAAGCCGAGAACACCAAATATACACAATGTGGATATTACAGTGGCTGCATGAAGATGGGCATGAAATCCTATACTAGATGATTATGCATTCCAAATAAATTACTGCGGCAATATTTACACACAAAAACTGCCAAGATATAAACAGCCATATAGCATAAAAAAGTATTAACTGAAACTACTGCGTATACAACTCAAAAACATGAAGCCACACAATTTCAATAAAACAATGAAGTCAATTTACCATGCATATAAAAGGCATTAGTTACACCTGGAACGAGTTATTTATAAAAATGTGGTCATGTAGTCGATTCATAAAGCTTTTACTTACAAGGTGTAATCAGAATGCAGGATTGGAGCTCTGCTCGGATTCTAATGTGGTCACGGTTTCTTTGTTCTTCAAAGGCAGCTTGTAATCAGCCACTGCCATTCTGCCAGTTTCGTTGGGAACACTGAGAGCTGCTAGGAGCCTTTCATCTTGACGTCTTATAGTCTTCCCATGTCTCTCATTAGTACGTGAATGTCTGAAAGCACCTAAAAAAGATAGACAAGAGTCATGCACACTTTGACAGCTTGGACGGTAGCTAATAGCATGTTGCACGACGCAACCTCTACATGCATGAGTATACTCTTATATAGCTGCACATGTTTGATCCTGCTCTGCTCGTTGTAAGTACTTCAAGTCCCATTCAAGCTTTTGGGAACTAGTGCCATCGTTCCCCATCTGAGGTGCAACCTGGCTCAAGATTATGTCACTGTGGTTGGTATTCTTCGCTGAAATCATGGCCTGACTGCACTACGGGTAGCATTCATCCATAGAAGTGCTTGCATTGGGCAGGCTGTCATACTTTTGCTGTTCAAGGCCTTGGGTACTACAAAAAATGAATCAAAGCGTATCTTATACAACGGGACACAAGGGAGTTCGCACAAAGTCTCATTTTGTTTTTGTGCGCCGCTTTGCTTTTGGATAACGTAGGTACAGCGCAACAATTTTTGGAAGGAAACAATGAGACAGGAAAACGCTGGTACAGCGTACTACATAACGCAGGTATAGCGTTCTTTCCTGTCTCCGTTTCCTTACAAAAGTTGTTGCGCTGTACCTACGTTATTCAGTATGAACCAACTCGCCCAAATCAAGCTGTTGTTGCTTTGCATTTGTTCTTCACAAACTGAATGCAGCAGACGTATATAAAATGCACGTGCTTACGTCTCGATGCAATCGGTCGGGGACGCAGATATGTTATTCGTATTGTGATGCTGTTCTAAGACCATCAACGAAGTAATATAAGTCAATAAGCGGCATAGCTCGCGTTTATATTATTACAGCGCCAGCTTAAAAAATTCGCAACTTTCGACCACGAGGAAATTAACTAGGCGGCGACTCCGCGAGAAGCGGTTCCCGATGTAACAATTTTAGCACGGACAGTCGGTGCTAACGGCAGTGAATGATCCCACATCAACCAAAATGTAATCCCAACCTGACGAGCTTATATAGTGTGTCCGTGACATCGGACGTGCCGCGAGGAAATTCGAAACAACAGCCGTTGCATGAGAAACAATCAACCAAGAGGGTCATGGTGCTATAATCGTGCGACAGAGCTTTTAAAAGAGAGAAAAACTTTAACCACTTACCAAAATGAAGCTCATTTATCAACGCAGAAACACAGAGAGAATGCGATGTGCGCACGAAACCGACCCGTTGAGTCCTTTGTAGAGTGTACTAGAGAATGGTCGAGTGGGCGGAACGGCGCTCTGCCGCTGAGGCGCCGCGTGTGGAAAAATTGTGCGAGGGCGCTGCGAGCGAACTGGATTGGGGCGGAGACGCGCTCCGCGGCATATTCAACGTACTTTTGCTGCGGGCGCCGAGGCCGATTGCGCATAGTACGCTCTTAAAATAATGCTTTATTTCAACTACAAATTTATGTTTACACCATTTTGCCAAACATATATATTTGAGGCATGGATTATACAACGCGACGTCTTCAATTTTGCTGTCCTCGTCAAGCGCGTCGTCTGCTAGCGAGCGCGGGACGCCCAGTTTTTCTCGCAGAACCTCTGTGCAGTACATTTTTAAAAATGTTTTAGTTGCTTCGGTGTGCCCATGACTCTTGACGGCCGGTACCAAATGTAGTTTTAGCCAGGTGAACTGCTGTTTTTACCACTGTCCTCTAAAAGTACGTAACTGGTATCTCCGCACCATGAAGGCTACGTTGAAAATTTTATTATTAATACCGTGTCATTTTACGTGCGCTTCTTGTTGCTGAATATTAATCAGGGACAATGATCGAAGAAAACAATATTAGAGTGAAATAAACCAGGTTTATTAGCTCCGTGGCACGAAGAATGACCAATGTGTTTTTAGGTAATTAAATCAAAGGGTACATAGACATATATATTCACTATATATATGTAAGGTAAAAAATAACAAATCTTCTAAATGCAATAATTGAAAAAGTGAGAACTCCCGACCGGGGGGAATAAGCGCACGTGTTTGCAGTAACAAACACTTACTAGTGAATACTGCAAATAAAACTCGTATTCGCAGAAGTAATATTCATAGCAGGCAAAACCATCTTATATATATATATATATATTGTGGGCATTTATTGTGCACTTCATCATCTGTACATTATCATCATCATGCGTGTGCCCCTCATCGTCATCGCGCGTGCGGGCGCATCATCATCAGCGTGGACTGTCGAAGGCTGTTCAGGCTGGTTGTGGACGCCGCCCTTCTTCGCCGTGTCGTCTCTCGGGCTCAATAAAGGTCCGACCTTACTGTGACGTCACAAGTGGTGGAGGTGCTTCTTGGTTCCCCGTCCTCTACGCCCCTGGCCTACTCCCTGGAGCTTCGTTCGGGTCGCCGCTTGTGCCCACTGTCCGTCAGCATGTCGCAGGACGAGCAGCCTGGCGCTTCTACCCTAACCATCCCGCCTCCACAAGCCGCACCTTCTGTGATCATCAGCGGCCACCAGCGCGATCGCAGTCTGTTCGCTGGTCTTCGTGGTGAAGATGCTGAGGACTGGCTGGATGATTACGACCGCGTAAGCTCTGCTAATCGGTGGGATGATCCCCACAAGCTCCGCCATGTCTCGTTCTACCTGACCGGTGTGGCGAAGACCTGGTTTTTCAACCATGAGGTTGATTTTACCGATTGGACGAACTTCAAGCAGCAACTACGGCCAGTTTTCGGCACGCCGGCGGTTCGCTCCGCCCTTGCGAAGAAAACTCTGGATGCTCGCAAACAACACTCCGGCGAGTCCTACACATCGTACATCGAGGATGTGCTTGCACTCTGTCGCCGTGTCAGTGTTGCCATGGCTGAGTCAGACAGGATACGCCACGTTCTTAAAGATATTGGGACTGTGGCCTTCAACGCGCTCGCCGTCAAGAACCTGGCTACCGTCGCTGACATCGTCTTGACGTGCCAGCCCCTCGACGAGCTCGAGTCCGTACGCTTGCAGCCGGACTTCTGCGAACACCGTTCTGCGGCAGACCCCGACTTGCGCTTGATGATCCGGGCGATCATACGCGAAGAACTTCAAACATTTGGCTTGTCATCTTCGTTGATGATTTCTGCTCAGCCTTCTGGTGCAGCATTGCGCGACGTCATCAGAGAGGAACTTGCGTCAATAACCTGCTCTGCGAATGTGGACCCTCCGGCCCCTCGCACCGTACCAAGATACGCGCAGGTTGCTGCCGCGCCTCCGACTAGTGTACGTCCAACGTTGCCTCTACCCACATACACGCAGGTTGGTGTCGCTCCTCCGGCCAATGTGCCCTCAATACCAATTGAGCCGTCATCGCCCCATCTGACCGCACTATCTCACAGCGCACCGACCGCCCCTTACTACCCGCCTTGGCGACCGTCTCGTCCTACCTGTTATTACTGTGGTTATCGCGGCCATATATCACGTTTTTGCCGCAAGCGCCAACAAGATGAGCGTCGCGGGTACGACCTGTGTGAACGCGATGCCTATTCTGGTGGGGCCTCTTACCAAAGCCGTCGTTACGCTTCCCCTCCGCGCCGTTCCCCATCTCCGCCCGCAACGACCGAGACGCCGAATGGTTACCGTACCACCAGACGCCGATCACCATCGCCCTTCCGCCGCTCCTCGTCACCGCTTCGTCCTGCCTCTTTCACCTCTGACCGCCGGTCGGAAAACTAAGTAATGCAGTTTACGGAGGAAAAACTGCATTCACCGACAGGACTCCAATTCCTCCAGCGCGCCCTTGTAATATGATGTCCGTGTTTGTTGAAGGTGTGCACGTTGAAGCTTTGGTGGACACCGGTGCGACTTTATCTGTTATGCATTCCGATTTGTGTAGGCGTCTCAGGAAAGTTACGACGCCTTATGATGGACCCGCGCTTGTTGCAGCTCAAGGGAAAACAATCCGCCCTTCCGCGTTTTGTCCAGTGCGTGTATCCATCGATGGCATCGTCCACTACATACAATTTGCTGTACTGTCGCCCTGCTCCCACCAGCTCATTCTAGGATGGGATTTCCTTGCCTCTGCTTCTGCTGCTATATGTTGTGGGCAAGGTGTTGTACATATAACCGACACCGACTATTCGCTCGGTGTTGAACCGCACCAGCGACTTCGTCTACTCGCTGCAAAAGATACCGAGCTACCTCCAGGCTGTCAGCAAATTCTGACCATCACGTCCGACGCCATCGACCATGGCGATGTGTTAATGTTACCTTGTGCGCGTTGGCTCACAAAAGGGATAGCCATTGTTTCAGACCTAGTTAGGTTCGATAATGGTTCTGCGCTTCTCGAAGCAAGGAACACAGCACCTGAGAAAATTCTACTTCCTAAAGGCACCACTTTGGCTTGCGTTGCTGATTCCGAGCCTCTCTCTGTCGTTCCCCTCAAGGCTGCTCCCTCTGAAATCCCTCCTGCTGGACATTCTGCCTCTACCTCCGCTCTTGCTGCTGTAATCAGCTCGGACTTGACCCCTTCGCAGACGCAACAGCTCCTTGCCTTGTTGAAGAAGCATGAAGGTTCATTTGACGCCCATTCTTGGACATTGGGACAGACGACCGTCACAGAGCATCGGATTCAGACAGACGGCAGATCCATCGTGCGTCGCCGGCCGTATCGCGTGTCTCTAGCTGAGCGCAAAATTATTGAGCAAAACGTCGCCGACATGCTGCAACGTGAGACAATTCGCCCCTCTGCTAGCCCTTGGTCGTCTGCCATTGTTTTGGTCCGAAAAAAAGATGGCTCCGTGCGTTTCTGTGTAGATTATCGAGCGCTCAACAAGATCACGCGCAAGGATGTGTACCCCATGCCTCGCATTGACGTTGCCCTCGATTCCCTGCAAGGTGCCGAGTACTTCTCCAGTCTTGATCTGCGTTCAGGTTACTGGCAAATACCGATGCACGAAGCCGACAAAGAAAAAAAAAGCGTTTGTAACCCCAGATGGTCTTTACGAGTTCAACGTCATGCCCTTCGGCCTCTGCAATGCTCCCGCAACTTTTGAGCGAATGATCGACACCGTTCTGCGTGGCTTGAAGTGGAAGACCTGCTTGTGCTATCTGGATGATATTGTTATTTTCTCGTCGACATTTGCACAGCACCTGCAACGTCTCGACGAGGTTCTCACGTGCATAGCCAGTGCTGGTCATCAGCTCAACACCAAAAAGTGTCATTTTTCAAGCAAGATGATCAAGGTCTCAGGTCATATTGTAAGCAAGGACCGACCGACCTGATTCGACCTGATCCTGACAAGATTTCGGCGGTGCTTCACTTTCCTCGTCCAGAAAAGACCAAGGACCTACGCAGTTTCCTCGGCATCGCTTCCTATTTTCGCCGATTTATTCGCGATTTAGCCTCTATAGCTGCACCTTTACACCACTTACTTCGTTCTGGTGCTCCCTTCGTGTGGTCACCTGAATGTGATTCTGCCTTTGACCAGCTAAAGGGCGCCCTCACATCTGAACCTGTCCTGTGTCATTTTGATGAGACTGCTCCCACACTCTTGCACACGGATGCTAGCGGCCATGGCATCGGTGCTGTGCTCCTCCAGCGAGACAACTCTTCGCGTGAGAGAGTCGTTGCGTATGCCAGCCGCGTGCTCACACCTGCCGAGAAGAACTATACCATTACCGAGCAGGAGTGCCTCGCTGTCGTTAGGGCCGTCCACAAATTTCGCCCTTATCTCCACGGTCGCCATTTTACCATCGTGACGGATCACCACGCCTTATGCTGGCTTTCCACACTCAAGAACTTGTCAGGGCGTCTTGGCCGCTGGATTCTTCGTCTCCAAGAATATGACTTTGAAATCATCTACAAGTCTGGTAAGAAGCACCAAGACGCAGACGCTCTTTCTCGCTGCCCGCTTCCTCCAGCCGCACTCATCAATGGTTCCGCCACCGCCTCCAGTGACGCACTCACTGACGTCTCTTCTACGGCGGTTTTGTCCTTCGCCACTCTTGATCATCTCCCTTCGCACGACCATGCATCATTTTCGTCTCAACAACTCGCTGACTCGTACTGTCGCCGTATTATAGACCACCTTCGTGGAGCTTCGCGCCCGCCTAACGCCCGGCTTCGTCGACAGCTGACACAATTTAAAGGGACACTAAAGAGAAACAGGAAGTTCAGCTGGAATAAAAGAGGGACCTTCAGGAATGCATGCCGTTTTTGTTGGGTGCTAAAATATGAGTTATTAGCGGAGAAATTCGTAAACAAAGACCAAATATCTCTTCCTCAATTTCTCTCACTCCAGATTTGGCGCTGAAGCAGTGTCGTCACAGATTGCATTGCTCTCAGCGAATCAGTATGCGCCATGATACGTCACCGCTTGCGTAAACGGCCGAGGCGCTGGGCTGGATGCATCATGGCTGCATGCATGGTCGCTGCGTTTGCGTTCGCCGCGATGGATACCGTAGCTACCGCTGAACCTTGCAACGAAGAGCACGCCAGGAAAGCAGGACTGCATTTCAGCGATATTCAGTGAAACGGAGCGCGAAATGATCCTCTGTGTTCGAGCGGTAGGTGTTTCCGCGTGCGATGGCGGTGAGCCGCCGGCCGCGCCGGCGGAATGCAGAGCTTCGTTTTCGTCGACGGGAGGCGAAGCGTCCGGTCCGCCAGGCGACGATGTTCCCGACAGAACAAGCGTAGAAAGTTGTGCACGTACTCGGTATGGTTATTTCGTGGCTTTATTTAATGACATTCAGCACTCACCGAACCGCCAGTTTGCTGCTGCAGGGGCACCGGTAGGAGGTTTGATGAAGGCCGCATTGAGGGAACAGCTGCTCGAGAAAGGACTGGCCTCTGAGGCACGCCAAGATACTTTCCGAGGGCAAGATTATACACATAATGCGAGGGCGAGAAATGCAGAGAGCACACCATCGGTTTCTCTGGCTCTTTTGCCGTTTTATCATCGGCAGAGCACTGAGCCATTGCGAACGCCGTGGAGCCGGGGCTCTCCGAGCGACGCCACATGAAAGGACACAATCGAGTCAACACAGCCGCTGCCCCTGATCAAGCGCCTTGGGCCATTTATACAGCTCTCAACACTACACACACGAGGCATTTTCTGGCTGTTTCCCGCGAAGTCAACGTTTTTCGAACCATGCAACACGCAACCAAACACCGTAGAACGGAACAGGCGCGCGCGACGATGCATTGTCCAAAAACGAAACTACGAAACTATCACGGCCGCATGTATCACCATGCCTTCTTATTTATTTAATTTTGTGCTAAACTTGTACTTCCTCGCTTGAAACGATTTAAAAAGTTGGCAAATGCTGTTTATGTACGTTTAAGGTGTATTTCATTCTGCATTTTATTAACAGCCATAAATCGCTCTCGACCAATCGCGACCGGCCTGCGTTTGTAATCTCCGACGTCACGACACGTAGTGCGGGAATTTCGAAGGGGCGTCAGCACCTATTCTTCAGTTTTTCGCCATTTTCTCGCTTATTAAACATCTGTTTGCAGTAAGAATGGTATGGCTGTGATCGTGAAAGGATAATCTACCATTTAAGCTCAACTTCCGGTTTCTCTTTATTGTCCTTTTAAGCTTGAAAACTCCGTGCTGTACCGCCGTATCCACCATCCTGATGGACGACGCTGGTTGCCCGTGCTACCTCGTTGCCTTCGTGCGCGTGTCCTTCAGGCCTTTCATGACGATTTGACTGCTGGCCACCTTGGCATCCAGAAAACTTACGACCGCATAAGAAGTCGCTTCTACTGGCCTGGCCTGTCTACCAGTGTGGCGAGATACGTCACTTCCTGCGCCATTTGTCAGTGCCGCAAACGTCCAACATCAGCTCCTGCCGGACAACTACTACCAGTCTCATGTCCTGCGGAACCATTTGAGGTTGTTGGCATCGATCTATATGGGCCACTTCCCATGACTCCCGCCGGTAGTCGATGGATAGTGACCGCCGTCGACCACCTGACGCGCTATGTCGAAACAGCCTGTGTATGTTCAACATCGGCTTCCGAAGTCGTTGCCTTCATTCTTCAATCCATCATCCTGCGCCATGGCGCACCTCGTGTCCTTCTGAGCGACCGCGGAAAGGCATTCCTTTCCCAACTAGTAGGCGAAGTGCTCAAAGCCTCTGGCACCACTCACAAGACTACATCAAGTTATCATCCTCAGACCAACGGCCTGACTGAGCGGTTTCATCGTACGCTCTCTGACATTATAGCCGCCTGTATTCAACCCGATCACAGAAACTGGGACACAATTTTGCCATTCGTCACCTTCGCGTATAACACCGCCGTTCAACGCACAACCGGTTACTCGCCATTCTACCTTGTTTATGGCCGTTCACCCAGTTCCTTTCTCGATGTTTCTTTCTTCTCTGCCCCTGTCAGTCCATCTCGATCTTCCTGTGAAGAATATGTTTCCCGCCTCGTCCATTGTCGCCAGCATGCCCGCGTCAACACCGCAGCCAGGTAGCGGGACCGGAAGGATCATTATGGCGCATATCATCGCGTAGTATTCTACCAGCCTGGCGATGAAGTACTGCTCTGGGGTGCTATGCAGGATGCCCCGAGTTTGGCGAAACTCGGGATCTTCACGAGCTCTGGCGACGCCCCAAGATGAAAGAACTAATGGTAACAAGACAAAGTTTGTCCGTCGGCACACCTCCAGTTTCATTGGTTTATCTAGATTCACTCTGGGTGGCCATCATCCCTTGGGCGTTGCCATATGGGCGGTCGACAAACTGGGGCTCACGTGATCATACGGTCGGTGCATGGTAGTGCATTCTTTCACTTGTTTGTCGTTCCACCGAGTGCATTAGAGGCACAAGCAAGTTATCAAATAAATGCATTTAGTACAATGATATTAGTCACATTACCGTAGGGTATAGGTGTTTTAAAGTTTACAAATTGTACACTGAATGTGTATTAGGCTAATTTGTAGTTTAATCGTTTCGCGTTATACCACGAGGGCACGCTCGCCCTCCTCTTTCTTCCTCTTGATTGGATTGGCGCGGCTCGCTACGTGCTTGCGCTAGCATTTCCGAGCACAGATTGGTGTGCGCTTGGTTTTCGCACTGGGCTTTGAACAGATCGCTCGTTGCTCTTTCTCTTTCCTCTGGATTTAATTGGTGCGGCTCGCTACGTGCTTGCGCTCCCATTTTCGGAGAACAGATTGGTGTGCGCCTGATTTTTACACTGGGCTTTCAACAGATCGCTCGTTGCTCGCGCTAAAGTAAGGCTTCGAGACGAAGGGAGCGTCGGCTAGCGCAGAAGTGGTTTGCCGCGCTCTTACCGTGTAAGCACTCAGGAATGTCGGAAAACACTCATGCAAGGATAAAAAAACTAAGCTTTATTTTCTTTTACATTGTGACGCACCTTAATACTGGCTAGCGCCGAGCGATGGCTTCTAACAACCGCAGGAAGGAGTCTTTATGCTGGGTAGCCCCAGCGATCCGTGGCTTTTAACAAACGCAAGAAAGGGTCTTTGCAGCGCACGTGGCCGTTGAGTGCCACCACATTCATCCCAGGTGGGACTCCAGCATCAGTGCAGTTACTCTGTACCCACTGCTGACGAGGTGGCGCTTCACTTTTTGACAATAACTTTCTATTTTTTGCGTGTAACCACAAAGTGCACGCTATGGTTAACTGTCTCCCAATGCAGATTGAGGCATAGCCCCGTTAGCATCCACTGAATTTGGGATACAGTTGTATGCGGCCAATTCGTCACTATGAATAATGGTCCCCGGTTGAACATTGGCTGCAATAATGGCGCCTAGCGTCGCCGCCTTTCGTCGGTCGACCTTGAAAAGTAGCAGCACCCCTCAGGTCGCGCAGACCATGCCGAAGACCCATGGGCTACCATCTTTAGCACCACCGTAGTTTTGGCGGCTCGGCGGAACGTTGTCGCCTGTCATTAGGCGGCCTCAAATGCACTTTTTCTCGCCGCGAAGAAGGCACTCGTCAATTTGCGCTGTCTTACTGGGGCCACCGAGTGGAGCTCGCGCAAGCAGCTCGTCCCTCGCGACCTTACGGGGGTAGCTCCTCCAGTCGGCGATGGCGTGCTCCGATAGAGGAAACAAGTCTACGGTCTCTTTCAAAATCCTTATGTATACGCTTTTGCTCACGCAGTACGTGAACCAAATCATTTGCCGCCTGGAGAGGTGGTCGTTCGGACGGCCGAGGCGGTCCGTGTTGGCGCAGTAACTTCCTTCGCCTCTCTGCCCGTGCCGTGCAGCGGTACCGTTTACCTGCCAAAACTGATTTCGGCACCTGTTGCACCGGAAGGCAGCCCGGCGTCCATTCTGAG
This sequence comes from Dermacentor silvarum, assembly GCF_013339745.2. NCBI lineage: Eukaryota > Metazoa > Arthropoda > Arachnida > Ixodida > Ixodidae > Dermacentor > Dermacentor silvarum. The sequence continues at coordinate 161,771,999 of NC_051160.1, forward strand.
TCTTCCAATATAATGTGACTACTTCGCCTGCGCAGGTTGGTTGGTCCGGGTTGAACCCCAGGTGCTCGCAGGTGCTCCAGTACTCCGATGACGACGCCGGACCTGGCCTGGGGCTGGGGCGCTGTGGACGAGCTTGCTTGAAACAGGAGAGCCGAAGCGATCGCACGAACTATTCCTCCGCAGCCTAGTCATGCCAGTCTACGCTGGGAAAGCGTAATTTGCCCACCACCCTATCTCCGCAGACGACGGCCTTCGCCTAACTCGTCACACAGCCAGCGCACTCACGTTTTGGAAAGGCAAAAATGAGGCTGAAACTCTACATCGGACATGTAGGTGAACGGGTCCAGATGGTCATATTGACGCTTGCTGCCGCTGAATGCGATTACACAGGCTGCTGCTGCCGCCACCATGTTCCCGAGTTCAACTCGAGGGGGGTTTCGCGATGCACGAGTTTGGCCCGAGTTCGCGTGTCAATCAAAACCATACGTCACGTCCCGCGCGAGGCATGTAACTCTCGTGCGCGCGCCCGCCACGGTTGGGCCACGCCCAACTTATTTTCCCGCAACAGCGACGTGGTGCGGAACTGAGAGGCATCAACAATCTTGACCGCCGACAGAAAATACGCACAGCACACTGTCATCGGTGATGCACTGTAACTGAGAACCACTATCAAAAACAAAGCGGCGACTTTCGCTGGCTCATGCATCTATCTTCTTAGGCTGTGATGGCCCCACAACATGGTTCATTGTGTGCATTGTAGCGACGTAGCGCACAGCAAATAATTATCGGAACGATACTGTATACTGTAGCTGCTTGCAAGGCGTCGATGCGCCGTGGTGGATGACGATGCTGAGCAGTGCGTAGTGTTTTCCAACGTAAAGGTATCGCAACTGTTGTTTGAGATGGCTGCTCTGTCATCGGTGGTGTATCGGATCTGCAGTGTCGCAAACACGGTCAGCGCCGAGAAACGCTCGCTTTTTTAAACCCAGTGCGATGGCATTTCTTCAGCACAAGCACGGCACACTAAATAGTTGCAACCCCTTCCTGTGTTCGAAGTTTAATTTCCTAACTGCACACAGGAGCCATCACCCACCAAAATGCGATTGCTGCGCTGTCGTTACTATATCTATCTGCGATCGCTGTTAGCTCAGCAGCAGAGGCAATCGGCAAGCACATTGCAGAGAACAACACACTCAAAATCTGCGTATACATGCGAACGGAGGCACCTTCACTGGGCAAGCGATGACAAGCGATGAATTGTGTCACTGGGCAGCGCGCTCTTCTTTGCAATGCATCGCGGAGGCTTCCCGCTCGCAGATAAACGGGCGCATTTTCACTGTGCTGCGTCACTACGGACCCTGGAATACCGCACAGCCATTTTGCAGCGACAGCCGTGGCTCCCGTCGTTTCGGTTGGTAAAGCGGCGGCCCTAATAGCCGCCTCAGTGAAGCACCTGCGGTGAACAGCCATGACGCGTAGCGCTGCGTTGCCATTCCCCTAATAGTCAGGAAATGGAAAGATCATTGTCATGACTGACTTTATCAAGGATTAGAGTGCCTCGATGCGCGCGGGCAACAAGGCACCCTATCAAGGATAGCACTGCAGTGCTCCTGGCGACTGCTCACCGTATGAACTCCCTCGTCCGCGCGACCCTCTAAAATGTACCCGCTTGTAAGCTTTCGCCTCACTGTCGCCACTCGCGGCAAAAAAGTGCAAAATTTAATAATTCGCTCGATCTCTGTTTGTCATCAAACATTTATGGCATTCCAAACGAAAAACAGTTACTTCAAGAAATAAAGTGTTTCTTAATTTATTTGTTGTATTTGAACGTAATCGATTGAGGGAAATTGTAGGCGCAACAATGCACCGCGTGTGCCCTGTTCGCATTCGACGGAGGATAGAAAGATAGTGCTCGAAAGAGGAGGCACGCCCTTTACGCGCCCTAGAAAGGCGTGGCAAGTGGCTCACGGCAAGTGTGCAGATAGACAGCGGTACAGTCACGGTATTGCTAAATGGTGATAATACGTTGATAACAATACGCGGCGCTGGCGCGTTTTGCTGCGCAGTCTTCTGTGCTTGAAGCACGGAATCACTGTGCCGCGCAGGGTGCGCTCATGTTGTCATACGCGGCTTTATCTCGACATTTCTTTTTGCCTGCTTTTCTTGCACGTTCCTTGCTATCTCCGTTCACTGACTGCCATCGAGCAAACTCGGGTGAAACTCGTGCGAACGAGAAACTCGGCGCATCCTGCATAGCACCCCTGGACACCAGTTCGCACTCCTGGGTTATGCGAGAAGTTTCAGTGTCAGTTTATTGGCCCCTACGCGGTGCTGGAAATGACTTCTCCAGTTAATTATCGAGTGACCCCTGTTGTTTCCTCAACTGACCGCCGTTGCCGCTCTACCGAAGTGGTCCACGTTTCTCGTATGAAGCCCTTCACGCGGCGTTCCCGTACCTTTAGGCAGCGGCCAGGATGGCCGCTTTCGCGCGAGGGAAATTAGTGTGGGCATTTATTGTGCACTTCTTCATCATCTGTACATTATCCTCATCATGCGTGTGCCCCTCATCTTCATCGCGCGTGCGGGCGCATCATCATCAGCGTGGACTGTCGAAGGCTGTTCAGGCTGGTTGTGGACGCCGCCCTTCTTCGCCGTGTCGTCTCTCGGGCTCAATAAAGGTCCGACCTTACTGTGACGTCACACTATATGTATATATATATATATATATATATATGTGTGTGTGTGTGTGTGTGTGAGCAAGTGTTTACGACGCCGAATAGTCGTTTCCGTTTCAATGTAACGCATAACGGCACTATTGAAGTCTCAAAGGCGAGTGACTGCATGTAAGTGAGGACTGTCATTCCGAATGATTGAGCTGCCGGAGAGTCGTGGCTATTGCGCAGAGGCGCAGTTCCTGAGAGAATTAACGGACGGGTGGTAATAAGTCCTACATAACAAGTTCCTAGCTCTCAATCAATATAAACGCCCCGTTTTAGGGCAGCCTGTACATCTGCTAACTTGATTCAGACAAGGATTTTTGAGAGTCTCACCGTGTTTTCAACCCATTAAAACTGAGTGCCCCGTGTGGTGCCTTAACTTATCTTCTTCAACGAACGCAACAGATCTGCATATATCTCTACGTGTATGTGAGACATGCCGTTCCTTTAATTGTTTCATTATGGTCGTTATGATAGTGCACCGAATAACTGAAAGCAGCTGTTTATAATATACAAGCTGCTGAGTTAAGCGGTCATACATTTGGGAACGGCATTACATTTATGCATGAAATGTAAGATAAGCGTAACATGTTTTTCTCGCAAATCAGACTCGAGAAAAATTTATGTTGTTGACACCCCCAGAAATAAGCTGAAGAACGCAGCCACCTGCTTTTTTCTTTTTTAAATATAAGCAAATTCTTCGGTTTTACGTGGCAAAACCACGATATGTTTAAGGCACCCGGTTTATATAGTTTTTGCCACCTGGGGTTCTTTAACGTGCACCTAAATAGAAGTACACGAGTATTTTTCCATTTCGTTCCCATCGAATTCCGCGACCTGGATTGAACCCGCGAGCTCAAGACGGTATCCACTATACTATATAGCCACTAATTAGGCTACCGCGCAGGCTTTCTTTTCTTTTTTTGAAGTATCGACTGGAAAAAAATTGCACGTACGGCTTACGGCCAAATATTAGCATATAGAATGGCCGCTTTAGGCTATGGGACCAAATATCTTTGTACGCATTTTTTATATTATTGTCTAATAAAATTCCCCCTTGATTTGATTTAATTAACTAAAACCGCTTTTGGCGCTCGAAGTCCGATTGCAATAAATGACCCTTTACTGATTACTCCGCATTCTGTTATGCGAGAAAGGCGAAAATTTGAATGAATTGTTGCGCTGCAGATTTTTTTATAACAATACTTCCCGTAAATCTGAGGACACGGCGCCGGATGGGGCAGCTATGTTTATTTGTTTGAAGCGGCAAGCAGGAAGGTTGCATATGTTTCTCCTTCTGCGTTTCGGAGGACGTACTGATGAAAAACTTTATGCGCAACAATACACACGAGAGATACATGCTGCTTGAAGAACGAGATAAATATTTTTTCTCCGATGGGAACCGTGCAATAACATAGTAGAATGAAAGCCGACACTGCGGCCGCAATGCACGCGCAATGACCGAGCGGTATTAAAAAATAATAAAAAATAAATAAAGAAGAGAAAGAAAGTATGTAATTCTTAAGGCATAAATACATGTTATATGCAATTATGAACCCTATTTGAGCTGTCTGAACGAACAGCGCGCGAAGTAGTACGAATGACCCTGCCGAGCAGTATCGCCAGCAGTTTCCAACGGCGTGACCTTGATGCGGCCCAATCCACTTCGACCGCAGCGCTGCCCCAGTATTTTTCCACGTCGGGCGCCTCACTGCAAAGCATGCGCCGCCCCAGCCGCTCGTCCCACTCGACCATATTCTAGTACACTCTAGTCCTTTGCAAAGCGCGGGCGCGCGGCCATGCGCGACATGGCAAGCGCGAACGGAGACAATGCACGGCAGCACGGAAGGTACGGTGGCTAGATTGGTAGGTGTGCCAACCGGCGTAGTTCACTGCTTCTCCGCATCATGACAGCAGGAGTGGCGCTGCGGTCAGAGGTTTGCCGTGAAGCGCGCGTCGTCTGCTACTGAGAGTGTTGTTATTGCGTGCCTGTTATATTTAAGATAATGGGGTTTTCACTGTAAAACCTGAAAGAAAATGGTTAAATTATGTTGAGAGAGTTCTTAACAGTCGTTGTTTCTTGTTGCAATGAGTAATTTTCAAAAGCGGTCACTTATATCGTTTGTTAACACGCTCACTTCACGGAGCGCTGCGCTCGGAGTCACGATAGTTCTCCGAGTTCTTGTAATTTCCTTAGACTTTTAAGGAGCGAAGTGAAGACTGTGGGTGATATTCGTGAATACCAAGCTCGTGAAACTCCGGGACAGAGTGAAAGTGTTCCTGCACAGAAGAAAACAAGCCGGAAGGGCACCACTTGCATTGCGCCGAATTGTAAGTTCGGCTACAAACATGCAAACCACGCGCTAAAGAATCATTGGTTTCGATGCGCTGAGACCCAGAACTTTCCGAGAGACGTGAGTTTGCCCTTCGCCGTGCTGAAAAAATGTTTCAACCGCATTAGTCATGTGCCAGCGCCACTTCAAGGAGCATGTCATCGAGCGTATGACCGGCAGGAAGTTTGTGCAGATTCCGATGGCGTACGTATGTTAGAGTGACACTTCCTTCGGTGCTACCCGACGCTTCGCCCTACATATTGAAGAAAATTTCTATAAAAAGAACAAGCGAGGCTCCAACGGCATGTTGGCCATTGAAATAATCCGGACGAGACAGCGAACCAAACCAATGCCTCCTCTGGAGACATTGGCCAAACTTACACACGCTTCAAGCAAGTAGGATGTCGCGTGTTCTACCGGTGAAGAATGAGTATTTGTAGAGAAGTGAAGAAATGAACCTGCTCAAAGACGGCCGACGAAATGTTTGTATGTGCAAAAAATTCAGCTTCAAGTGCAGCGGCCGCGGTTTACAATGCAACGACTGGCAGATATGCCCTGCCGCTTGCATTTTTTTCCTTTCGCCAGCTGAAGCGTTCAAGAGTCATCGGTTGTGAGCAGCATAAAATCGAAATTACGAACAGAATCATCAAGCTAATGCATTGCTGGCCTGCACTTCCTTGTGACGACCAAAACTTGGCTTCTGAGCGTACTCCAGGAAAGAAAAAGCACCTTACGCTGCGGCTACGCTACGTGCATTTTGAGCGCTGTGATGCAGTGCAGTGTTTCATTTAAAGCTATAGTTGCAATAAAAGCTTGGTGTACGTTGCTGCATGACTTGCGTGTGTCACCGAAGAAGTACCTAGATTAATTGTTATTGCATTCAAATATACATATATGCGATCTTCGCGAGTCCAAACTATGATTTTTCATGCTACAAGCTACTGCTCTCATCGCATATAATCGCACAACGTAAGAACTTTTATCTTCATCATGAACAAGTTTATAACATCTCTTATAAATGTGTAATAACCCCAATACAGTCGAGGAAATTGAACCAAAGGATTTTAGTTGTAAGAATAGTAATATTTATGCCATTGTGTTTTACATCCTTTCAAGCCAAAGCATTTGTCTTGCGCATTCCGTGGTATAAGAATACGCCCTGCACGTTCGCGTACAGTCCCTACATACTACTGTATACATCTATTCTGCAAAGCAAACTACGCCTTTCTCGCTTTAGAACTGATGAAGGGCTATTTCGTCCATGCAGAATTTGTGCTTCTCGTATACTCAAGTTTAACGCGTTTAACGAACTAAACAGCGTTAATAGCTCATGTATTCTTGAATCTCAAACGGGGAAACAAACAAGTGACGGAAAAGGCAAGTACGTTACCTTCGCAAGTGACAGAGCTCTGCTGCGTTCAGGAATTTGTAACTGTCTATGATGCCACTGTGAATGTGGTTTTCAGTTTAAATTTAAATACGATGGTAAATATGCCGCAGTTCCAATGTAATGTGGCCGCAGCAGCAGACGACGCGCGGCGCCTGTGAGATACCCCCGACCGCAGCGCCAATTTTGTCGTCATGATGCGGAGAAGCGCTGAACTACTTACTCTGCGTGCCCGGCGGACGGCACATCTAAAACCCCTATATTTATAAAAGTAGCGCCATCCACTTCCCTCCTCCTCCGTTCCACTATCGCGCTCGGCGCGACCAGCGCGATCGAGGCGCGATATCGACAGTGGCGCCGCCTGCGTCGGGCCTGCCGTGGCAGACGACAGCTAACGCGCTACCAGAGGAAATCCAAGGAAAACTTCGATCGCGCCCTGCGGAGACGTTTTTGAGGCGCGATTTTGCTTCGTCAGTCAGTAACTGGTCTTAATAATGCCGTTTTGGAAGTAGCAACGCGACGATGCGAGACGGCGCAAATTTTAAGTGTGCAGCAAGCGTTTGCGCACGCCGGATGGTAAACAAAAAAAAGCCTTTTGCCCTCGCCTTGTCGGTTGCGGCAACTTAAGGCGCAGCAGCATGCCATCACAACGAAGTTCTTGTCCCTAACACGTTTGATCCGTTTGTGCGTACAGCACTTTCGTCGCACAGGCCCGAGAATGGCAGTCGGAGCGCGCTGGAAAGAAAAAAATATACAAAAGCGCGACGCGAACTTCCACGTGACACGGATTGGCCAATGGGGGAGCGGAGGAGGCTGGGGCGACAGGAGGCGGCTAAGAGAGGGCGAGAAGGAAGCGCCGGGGTGAGCGCGGTGGCGGCAAGATCTAAGAATGGCGCTACTTTTATAAAAATAGGGGCTTTTAGGCACATCTACCCATCTAGCCACCGTACGGGAGGCGCGGGAGCTAGCGTTGGAAGCGGCCAAGCCATAGTAGCGCACCAACTGTTGCGCCGCGCCATGCCATCCTAGCCTGTGAAACTTCGTTCACAATGGTTTTATTAAAGCTTTTACGATTTGCGTAATAACGGCACACATTTTTATTGAAAGGTTTTGTTGTATTGTTATCACGGGCTTCAGAAACTATGGCCCGGCTTTTAGTTTCAGCTGACGCGGTAGGTTTGAATTGGCCATGGAGGAAGGTACCTCAGAGCACTGCACGGGCTCTGGCTTACCCGAAAGCCCGGGCCCGGCCTGGCCCGTGGGCCGGGCCGGGCCGGGTAGAGCAGTTTTTTCACGGGTTCGGGCCGGGCTCGGGCACGGCGTGTGCTTTTTGACGCGGGCCCGGGCCGGGCTCGGGCTTTCTGGTGGTGCGCATGTAACGTGCAGCGAGTTATTCTCGGGCCTCTCAACTCTGAAAAACATGCATTTTTCGGTCTCGGGCCGGGTTCGGGCCGGTTTCGAGCCGGGCTCGGGCCAGGCTCGGGCCTAAGATAAAGGGGTGGCGGGCCGGGCCGGGCGGGTAACGTAGATTATTTCCGGGCCCGGGCCGGGTCTCGCCATAAAGTTTTGATCGGGCTCGGGCGGGCCGCCCAATGTAAAAACGGGCCCGGGCCGGGCCCGGACCGCAGAAATCGGCCCGTGCAGTGCTCTAAGGTACCTTCCTCATTGGCTGATACTTGGTACGCGCGCTGTAACCGTCTAACTAGCGGTCTATGCGAAATCGTCTCGAGCATAAACCTTGCAGTACGCTGGTAATACACTGTATTGTGCGTCATAACCACATAAAGCCAACAGACAACGAAGCCAAGGAAAGCATCGGGGAAATTAAGTGTAGTTGAAATTGGAATGTAGAAAATAAGGAAGAAAAGGGAAATGAAAGTGGACGAAAAGATAACTTTTCGCCGGCGGGAGCCGAACCCGCAACCTCCGCATTCCGCGTGCGTTGCATTACCAATTGTGCTACAGCAACAGCCATCAATTCGTCCACAAACTTGGGTATTTATGTTCACTAGATCTAGCCCTAGGAGTGTTAGCCAGCGCCACTCAGAACCATGGTGGGCGGATGTGGAACATCCTTTTTAGCCCGATGGCGTCACGATACACGTGATCTTCGGAGATCGTGGCTAATAAACCCTCGCATGCTACCTAATGACATCAAGGCTGCCAGATTCGAGACCCTCGTAATGAAATACGAAAGAAGAATGGGAACAGAGGGGCTCGATTTTATTAGTCATGGTTCTGAGTGGCGCTGGCTAACACTCCTAGGGCTAGATCTAGTAAACATAAATACCCAAGTTAGTGGACGAATTGATGGCTGTCGCTGTAGCACAATTGGTAGTGCAACGCACGCGTAATGCGGTGGTTGCGTGTTCGGCTCCCGCCGGCGACAAGTTATCTTTTCGTCCACTTTCATTTCCCTTTTCTTCATTATTTTCTACATTCCAATTTAAACTACACTTGATTTCCCCGGTGCTTTCCTTGGCTTCGTTGTCTGTTGGCTTTATGTGGTTATGACTAATAAAATCGAGCCCCTCGGTTCCCATTCTTCTTTCGTATTTCATTACGATGGTCTCGAATCTGGCAGCCTTGATGTCATTAGGTAGCATGCGAGGGTTTATTAGCCACGTGCCTGCTCTCCCAAGATCACGTGTATCGTGACGCCATCGGGCTAAAAAGGATGTTCCACATCCGCCCACCATGGTTCTGAGTGGCGCTGGCAAACACTCCTAGGGCTAGATCTAGTAAACATAAATACCCAAGTTAGTGGACGAAGTCGCTGTAGCACAATTGGTAGTGCAACGCACGTGTAATGTGGAGGTTGCGGGTTCGGCTCCCGCCGGCGACAAGTTATATTTTCGTCCACTGTCATTTCCCTTTTCGTCATTATTTTCACCCGCCGTGGTTGCTCAGTGGCTATGGTGTTGGGCAGCTGAGCACGAGGTCGCGGGATCGAATCCCGGCCACGGCGGCCGCATTTCGATGGGGGCGAAATGCGAAAACACCCGTGTACTTAGATTTAGGTGCACGTTAAAGAACCCCAGGTGGTCCAAATTTCCGGAGTCCCCCACTACGGCGTGCCTCATAATCAGAACTGGTTTTGGCACGTAAAACCCCATAATTTAATTAATTTTCGTCATTATTTTCTACATTCCAATTTCAACTACACTTAATTTCCCCGATGCTTTCCTTGGCTTCGTTGTCTGTTGGTTTATGTGGTTATGACTGATAAGATCGAGCCTCTCGGTTCCCATTCTTATACTCTATTGTGCGGAGAGCTGTTATAAGATGATAACATAAGATGTAATCATTCCACTGATGGTGCTGTCGAACGAATCGTTGCAAGCTGGTAGTAGAAATCTGCGCAAGTTTTGCTTGCAAGACTTGGAGATAGACTTTAAAAACGTGTACCAGAGCCTGTACGTCTCCACCAGGTCTTAAAGCAGAAGTCTTCAAGAGATATAATATAAGCTGCACAGACGACGTCTAATTTGGAGGTTAACTTAGCACTAGCTGTGTCAAGCTGGGTCAAGCCTAGTCAGGAACGCTTGTAGCCGACTTTTCCTTCCTGGGCTCGGACTGTGGCGCCGCCGCGCGCACGGGAGAACGTGAACCATAGCGGCGCCTCGGATCTTTTTGTGCCTCGGTGGCCGCGCTGCCGGGCGGGCGCTGACGCGAAACGGCGGTCGTTCATCAAAACAGTGATGCGTTTATTTAGGAATCGCCCAAGGACGGGAAAATGCAGACCACTGTCACCTGCATGACTTGTAGGCACAACTGATGATGCTGTTAAGGGATCGATGCTATTCCTAAATAAACGCATTACTGTTTTGATGATCCAAATATAATCTCACTATCAGGGAGGGAGCAGTCTACCTGACTGGAGCAGTATGTCGTTATTTGGGGTGTTGCTACGCTGCGCTCCGCAACACCCCAACGACCGCCGCTTCGCGTCGGCGCCCGGTACCGGGGTACAACCGACCGCACCGCCGAACAGAGAGGAAAAAAAAAGAAAATGGCGATACCAAGGAAAAACGGTAGTTACTTGCCAGGGCGGGAATCGAACCCTCGGTCTCATAGCGAGCGTCGTAACCACTAGGCCACATAAGCACCCTTCCAGAGCATGCATTCATGCGAACCATATGATTACGTTCGAGCGTCTCACCTGGCGGCGACTTTACAATTGCTAGTAGGTACAGCGGGGGCGTGGCACTGCGGGTCACGTGACTTCCGCTTAACACGTGTTGTCATGGCAATCGTGGAGCTCCTTGAGTGCCTAGGGACATAATCGCTTAGGGACTTTTGAGGCACTGGTCTGCACAGCCGCGCGGCGGCTGTGCAGACCAGTGTTACTAGAGAGGTTTAGCTTGTCCGGTAATCGGGTAAACGCGAGCGGACCGGGCGTTGGGGCGTTTTGCCGGAACCGTAAACGTGGGCGGCCTGTATGGTGCTACCACCTGGTGGCGCAGAAATCAAACAAACAAAAAACACCTAATATTGCAGTAACCAAGTGTTTTCTACTTCGCGGCTGGCGTAAGTGTTCGACAGTGGCGTAATTGTGTTGCCGCCGAAAATTTACACCAGCATAGAAGTAGAATACACATGGTTACTGGAATATTACCTGTTTTTCGTCTGTTTGATTGGTGCGCCACCAGGTGGCAGCACCATACAGGCCGCTCACGTTTACGGTTCCGGCAAAACTCCCCAACGCCCGGTCCGTCCGCGTTTACCCGAATACCGGACAAGCTAAACCTCTCTACTGAACGTGGCTCTTTTATCTCCGGGACCGGGCGGCGTATTTACAATTGCTAGTAGGTACAGCGTTTGACCGCTGGCGCCACGCTGCGCCGCTCGCGCGTACCATGTTTCTAGCCGCCGCCGTTGGAACGGAGGAGGCGTTGACGGAGAAAACGCTGGGCTGGTGGTGACTAGCCTGCTCTTGGGATCGGTGGTATTATAAACGCATCACTGTTTTGATGATCCAAATATAATCTCACTATCAGGGAGGGAGCAGTCTACCTGACTGGAGCAGTATTTTTTTATTTGGGGTGTTGCTACGCTGCGCAACACCCCAACGACCGCCGCTTCGCGTCGGCGCCCGGTACCACGGCTGCCGCCGTGAAATCGGGGATCAAACGACCACGCTGGCCAAAAAAATAAAAAGAAAGTGTGATATTAAGAAAAAAAAATGTAGCGCAAGCGGGATTTGAACCAGCGTACGCATGATCCCAAAGCGAGCGCCGTAGGCACTCAGCCATACAGCCACGCTTCCACGGGTTGCATTCATGCGAACCATATGATTGCGTTCGAGCGCCCTCGGCGACAGAAACCACCTAGAAACGCGGTACGCGCGAGCGGCGCAGCGTGGCGCCAGTGGTCAAACGCTGTACCTACTAGCAATTGTAGTGTTGCGACCGGGGCGCAGGGACCTCACCTTGTCGAGCGCAGCTCCTACGCAGGGGCCGGACACTTCGACTAGTTTCGGTATCTGAAATAAAGCGTCCGCCATTGTTTTGGTAGGAAGCGAAAATTCAGCAACTTTTGCATGTGTGGCCCTACCTTTCCAACCTACGCATGAATAAAGTTAAGTTATGCAATTATGTGTTGAAAAAAATATGTCCTTGGCCATTTTCGTTTTTTTAACACCCTATATATTTATCCAGACTCGGCCTTCGTTGCGCCAAAGGGCGGCGCTCTCGCTCTTATCTCGTCTGCTGCCATTCCGTTCGTCTGCTCCAGCCCTTTTCGCTGTCCACGTGTGAAACTTTTTAGAATTGCAGGAAAGCGACAATTTTGGTGTTTGTGAGTGCGAACATCTGAAAATGTCGGCGAAACTAGGCACAGGACACAAGGCGTGTTGTGCTGCTCTTTGGTGCCGCAACTCGGGAAGGAACAGCGCAGCCAAATTTTTCCGCTTCCCAGCGGACGAAAGGTAAGCACACTTTTTTTCGGTACGAAGAATCATGTGCTGTGCTTATCAAAACGGCCACAGAGCGAACCGAAACATTTCTGCCCTTGCTTTACAGTCATTCTTTTTCCTGGCACTGCGCATTTTTCAGTAACGTTGTAAGCATGTAAAGCTACTTGTGGACAGTTTCTGGTGAGCCGGTTGATGCCAGCTGACGCTCAAACGGAAATTTCGCTTCGGTATTGGTTTTTTAGCGGTGGACCTGCATTTTTTTTCTTCGCGAAGAAATCTTGCAAAGTATATATATGTTCGCCGAACGCGCTTATTCGACGAACTGGCTCGGCTTCAGAGCATTCCGACGAGCAGTTCCTTGGGGTGACATTACCACATTTGAATGTTTAAGAAAGAAGCCCCCAAAATAATTACGTACGAGCGACTGCTTACATTCCGTGTCACGAGAAGTTCATGTTACCTGCGCTAAGGGCGAGCTTCGCTTCACTTTTGAACTCGTGACATATTTTCTCGCTTTTTAGCACTCTATATTATTAGTGTCGCTTTTATGTGTTGTTTATTGATATTCATGGTGGTACCTGTTTCATTTTCTAGGTGTGACGTATGGCGGAATTACGCCCAAAGAGCAGATCTTGAGGGACTCGCACGGGAGCAAATGTACAACGGCTACCGCCTCTGCTCGGACCACTTCGCTGAAAATGCCTACGCCGACCCTGCCAAAACACGACTCCTGTGGACGGCTGTTCCCACTGCTGCAGTGGAAGTGGGGTCCCCGATCGACGAGGGTAAGAAAAACAATTTATTAGCGGTTGCGAATGTGTGCGCATTTGTAGTTCGTTTTCACGCGCCTTATCGCTTGATACATAATTCACGTTCCATATTTAAGCATGAGTTCAAGGTGTGTCCTTTACATTGGATTTCATGCAACCAGCTTAATGTACAACTGCCTTCCTTCGCTACCTCCTTAACCGAGACCGATATCTACCCTATCTTCCAGGACCCTCCCGGGCAGAAGCCACAGAAGCCACGGCTGGTTCGGCTCAAGACCACCCTGCCGGCCAAAAGAGCGTCGTCCAGGTTGTAGGTATGCAAATGCCGACTTGTTGATTTTGGGCATTAAGGCAGGCGGCGTGCATTCTTGCTTTGTGTAGAACTAGTATGCAAGATACGGCGCAAAAGTGAACAGCACGGAGCGCTTCTTTCTTTCTTTTTTCATGTCGTCTGCTACGGCTTCGTGTGACGTTACGCCGCGAAATTTGTTGCGCGTGCTCCAGGGAATTGCGTTCTTTTCGTTTTTACTTAATATTCGATGATCATGCGTGGTAAAGGGTGTTCCAAACTGCTGGTGTAGCTAACGCTGCGAATATTTTCCAGCTTCCTGACGCAGCGAAATATGCGAATATCTTCTTTTCACAACGACAGATTTCACGCTCGTAAGAAGACGCAGCCCACTTGGCCTTGCTGTAAGCGGCATATCTGTCGCCCGCCGTTGTCGCTTATCGGACATGGCGTTACACTTTGAAACACGAGGTCGCAGAAATAAATTGAGTTTCGATAGGGCCGAAGTTAACGCACGCCGCCGATGGTCGAAATATTTCGCAGTCGGTTATTACGGCGTGTCTCACGCACGCATCGTGGTACGTAAAATCGCACAATTCAATACGACGAAGCTAAGTCTTGGGTACACGCTGCAACGATCTCCATAATTTTCGTTATATAGTAGAAATTTTACAGGAGCAGGTGTGCGCGTGCCGGCGCAGAGCAGCTTTTAAATTATTTTGACTTAATTACCTCTTGTGGGCTGTGTAAGCAATGGTAAAGCGAAAGTAAATTAAAAAAAAGAAACTGCAATACTACAATGTTCCTAGCCAGCTAATGAGACAACACCAATGCTAAACATGTTACGTAATTGTACAATAGCAATGCAACTTTGAGCAAAGCTTAATGTCTCTTAGAGGAATATTTTTAGTTGAAGTCATGCAAAGATACACAATCGAAGCTGACCCGCATAAGTTGGAAGCGCCATTTTGCGAAAAAAGTGCTGAGACTTGTTTAAAACATGTGACCTAAAATGCTGCTCATTTCCCCCTTATTTCCAGAAGATGGAAAAAGAAAAAGGAGCTGGCAATGTTGGGCTCAACGTCCTCGTCACCTGCTCTGCATGATCAGTTCATTATTCACGAACGTGTTACTATGAACCTTCGTTTGTGGTGAATTGTACTGTGTACAGCCAATGAACGTGGTGACCCCTGCAGCGATAATCTATATACGATGAATTGTGTGAAGACTTCTCTTATGTTTGTGTAACCAATACAGATGCCAACATTTGTATTTACTGTACGAATTACACAGCTCTGTGCTATTGTGGTATGTATTGAGTTGTATCGTTTGCAATACGTTGCTAATAAAATCAGTGAATACACCACATTTTCCGACTACTCAATTTTCTTGCTCAAACAAAATTGTCACGCTTCGAGCTTGCTAGCTCGCGTGCATTTTAACTGAGAAATATTTCCTAACAAATGTTTCGTAGACGTGCTCAACGTCCGAGAAAATTAGCGACCGAAAGCTGTAGAAAACAGTATATGCAGCAGCAACACAATCTAAAAAAGATGCAAGCGGTGCTCTTTTCCGCTTGCGGCTCACAAAGCGGTCGCGCGCTCGTCGAGCGCATAGCAGACGACAAGCAGCTCGGCGTTTCCTCCTCTCTCATCAACAAAAGCGTTGCCATAGCAGCATCAGCAATTTTTTTATTGTTTATTGGTTTCACAGTTTGGCCTACCAAACACCAGGGGACAAATTGGCGCTAGTGACGCAAACATCGTTTACCCGGGGGGTATACCAGCTGACCTAGCCCTGTCCTACGCGCATAGGGAGCGTTGAATGTCAGGCGGTGTCTGGGCCACGCCGGCCGCGTTTTATTATTGTAGCGTTTGTTCTAGTGGCGGAAATCCTTGCAGTAATGGTGGTGTGGCATGACGGCTTTTGATCTCGGTGAACTGTGGTGGTGTAAAGAAGCGGATACTGCTCGCGTTTGTACCCCGCAGTTGTACCCCGGCGCCGTGGCGGAAGCCGCGGTGCCAGGCGCCGAAGCGAAGCGGCAGTCGTTGGGGTCTTGCGGAGTGACGGAGGCGCGAACTATTATCTTCCGCCATTGGTTGTTCAGCCCAGACCGCTGCCCGCACTGACGAAGGCCTTTCCGCGTGGGGCTGTGATATTTTTCCGCCGTGCCAGGTTGATTTGCTACCCACTAAACACAAAACGTCTTGAAAACTTCTTGGAACGGCTTCAAACGGCTAAAGACGTCTTGGTCTGCGCGAAGCCGTCAAACTGATGTTCTCGGAAACATTATGTAGCAGGAAGTACGGTTAATCAAATATGCTATTGTGTTTCAGCTGTGGTAACATGCCACCTCAGCGTCTCCAGAGTACACATTGGTGAACGTCTTGAGAGCGTCTAACTCAAGAACTTATTTAGATGTTTTTGTCAGGAAATGTGCGAAATGCTTGGGCGTGCGCCGTGTAAGTGAAAAAGATTTAAAATGCGGGTTCCCGACGCGCAGCGTTACATTCCGTGCGACTTTAACAAGCCATATGCAATCCATTAACGTCGCATCCTATAGCCTTTCGCTGCTTTCCCCCTTTGGATAAACAAGCAGAATAATCGTGCGGGGTAATTTTCTTTGATTCCTTTCCGATCTTATCACTAGATCGCCGCGTCGACAACGTGTTTGCCGCGCGGCCAGCAAAGCTCACCCGTGCCACAGCACGATGCACTATACGGGTGAGTCTGTCACACGGTGTAAGATTATCTTACACAGTGGTCTGTCACGACGGTCAAAGTTTAGAAAAAAAGAAAACGGCCGGGCGCACACGTGCGCGCCCGTTCAGCGTCCTTATCAGAGCCGCGCCTTCTTTTCCCTTTGCGTGAACAAGTCGTGAGCCGGAATTGCGATACCAGCTATCGTCACCGACAGATCTGGTCACGCGCGACAGATCTCACCGCACCAGGGGACGCACTGAAGGTACCGCGAGTAGAGCTACAGTAGTAGAGCCAAGGTCGATCCAAATGGTCGCGAAGCCTCGGGCGAAAAGCGGTTCAGAACGAATTGTCACCGACATCAGCAAGGGTGGTTATGGGAGCAGCGATTACAGCGCGACTATGTTTGGAGGGAACAAACATTGGGAAAGAAAAAAGTGTTTTTTAATTAAAGCGAGGCACAGTTTGATTCATTCAAAGAAAATAAAATTCCTAATCAATTTTATATACGCATGGCGAAAGAAGAACAACTCTATTTTACGTGATCCTTATCAATAAATACCTTTTTTCAGCGCCCAACGTAAGAGCGCCCACCGATAGCGGCGGGCGTTGACGCCGCTATCACTTGCAATGCAATTGAAGTGGACAGAAAGGCGCACGCGTAAAGTTTGCGCTCCCCTCACATGTTGTGTTGCTTTGCTTGTCGACGTTTGTCTGAATTTGGTGACGCGGGTAGTTTCATTGTTTCTTAACCTGTTCAGTCAAAAGTAGTGAGTTGCGACCGCCAGATTGTTGTTTTCGTGGGACAGCGCTGGCCGACGGGCTTGGCGTCCGACGAAAGGACGAGAACTCTACGTCCAAAGCGTTCATCGGCCTTCGAAGAAAGTATGTTACGTGCAGCGATGCGATTTCGACACCCGTATGGCTGAACAAATTTGTCCTGCATCGCTTTCCGCGCTGCAAGCTCGAAACGCCCATCAAGTCGAATGGCGGGGCATTTGAATGCGATATGCAGCTCTAATGACAGGCCTTTGAAAACAAATTTCGCACCTTTGAGAGGAAAATGACGTCACTTCTGTTTTTAATGGATATGATGTCAAATTATTTTTTCTTCCGCCGGAAGTGTTCCCGCCTCACACAGATAGCGCTAAGCCCCATGAACCGCAGATGAACTGCCATGTTTTGAACGCATGGGCTTCTATGGAAGCTTCGCTACCAGGTATATTTACCTTGGTAGAGCTTCCAGGGGCTTCAACCGCGAGCGATTCAAAGGGCCGTGCTCATGGCTCGCAAGCGTTCGCTCGCCGGTGCTCATGGTTCTCTTCCCAAGTTCTATCGAGTCTACATAGCGTGTGCACCGGTCGTGGCTCTTTTGGTTACGTTCAAGCCTTGACCAGCGCCTGCAGACACGGTGCAGTTCCTTACGGTACGTATACGTTTAGCTGCTACAACTTGCAACTTGCACGCCACTTTTGTTTTTGCGGGCCCGTGCATCTTTTGTGTGTCCAGGGCAGATATAATTTCAATAGTGTTATGGCGATTTTGTGCAATTAAAAATTAATCCGCATAATTATACGTAAAATAAACATCAGGGCTGCAACTTTACAGACTGCTGAGCATCTTTTGAAGTGTGAAGCAGGTCATGAATTGTAATTTTATTACATTCTTGTCACCCATATATCTCTGTTAAGGTTCGTATGCTGTTATACATTTGTTTTTTATCTTGCTGTAGGGCACATGTTGGAACGGAAATAAAGAGTTCTACGGTGGGCTAAGCAGCCATATTTTTCAACACTTGTGTGCTCACCAATCACACTTAAGGTAAACATATAGAAGTATGCTAGGCTTGACTGTTTTGTTGACTGTCTCTTTATTTCCTATGTAGTTATTTTACTCTCATGGAGTCACAAGGCCTGCTGGCTTCCATTGTTTTTGTCTAGTCAAGGTAAGTCGCATGGTTGCAAACCAGACGTTGACTGTTTTGTTGACTGTCTCTTTTTATTTCCTATGCAGCAATTTTACTTTCACGGAACCACGATGCCTGCTGGTTTCCGTTGTTTTTGTCTAGTTAAGGTAAGTCGCATGGTTGCAAGCCAGAGCCTGAATGTACGCTTATTTGGTGGCTTTGTTTATGTGCGTGTACAATCTCTGCATTTTTCCCATAATTTTGGCATTTGACCATTTGTATGCTGCTACAAATTTGTTTATCTTGCTGTAGGGCATATGTTCCGCAAACAGATGAACAAGGGCCAACGGTGTTTGTTTCGCACAGTTTCATGCACGCCTAATTAATCTTAAGGTAAACCTGTAGGAGCATGCAAGGCTTGATTGGTCTGTTAAGTGGCTTCTTTTGATTTCTATGCACCTATTTTGTGCATTGTTATTTCTTATTTGGCACCATGTGGCTGCCTGGCTGCCATTTCTGTTAGTCATGGTAAGCCAGAGCTTAACTGAGGCTAGCAGGCAGGAAAATAGTCTTGCATTGGTGTGGCAACTTGACTTATAGTTGAAGGATTGGAAAACTTCATGCGGCATGAGATTCGTGAGACGACGTCCTTTAATAGTGAGGCCATTCTATGATTAGTTAAAAGTGTTTCAGGGTCCCTTTAGGAAGAGAATGGTATTGCTGTTGAATATACTTGCTGTTTACTGACAACTGTGGTCTTGATATGATATATAGTTTACATGATTTTTGTTCCGGGGATCCTTTTGTCCTCAAGATAATGCAATCGCAAAAGGGCAAAAATCATTTCATCTTTGCACTGGCCATAGTTGCATCAGCTGCATGTGGCCTTTAAGATGGCAGCGGCGTGCTGCATTGCGTAGTATACCGGGGCTTTGCTGTCTTGGCTTCTCCTCTGTGTAGCTTCCAGCACGCTAGCAGGCACGAAAATAGTCTTGCATTGGTGTGGTAACTTCACTTATAGTTGAAGGATTGGAAAACTTTATGCTGCATGACATTCGTGAGACGACGTCCTTTAATAGTGAGGCCATTCTATTAGTTAAAAGTTTCAGGGTCCCTTTAGGAAGAGAATGGTTTTATTGGCATGTGGCACAATACCGCAGTGATATTGTAAGAGGCACTCGGAAGGAGCAGTTACCGGCCTTGATTGTCAGGCTAAGCCCACCTGTTGCTACAACCCGCCAACACCACTACCTCAATAAAAGTAACGTACTCTTGTAAGAGATTTGTTTGCAAACCATCTAACTGCTAATGACCTACTGCAAGTCGTGTGTGGATTAAACCATTGGCGAGTTTAATTTCACTCTACACTAGCTTTTTCATATCATATCTGCAACTTTAATTCTGAACGTCATCGTACAGCATAACGTTTTGAGAGAAAGTATTGCTTAAATTTATTAAGTAAATGTGACCGAGGTAAAACAACGGCACATATTTTGCTATTTGAAATACCGAATTGCACATCTTTATTGTAAATCAAGTGTGGCCCACTCACTTTTTTCCTCACAGTTGTATTACAGAGCAAACTTCCGTGGGCAGCCAGTGCTATCCAAGAGGGAAGGTACCTGGATTCCTGTGGTTACTGCAGCTATGTCTTATTTTGTGTGGTCACCTTTTCTACTGTATTTAAAAATATTGTAAAATCATTCTGCATGTCTAATTTATTAGTCAATAAAGCCACTTTCTCACAATGTCAAGTTGTAGTTTTTTCTGCATGTTATGCACATTTGCTTTGTATGTGTATTGCACGTTTGATATATGTTAAAAAGCTTTATGTAAGTTATTATAAATAATATAATGTAACGCTTCAATTTAATTTTCAGTTCTATATCGTAACATGTCTACTATGAAGCTAGCAGGCGGATGCATGGTATGCTGAATAAGTGGCCATTAATTTTGCTTACCACGTCACTGTAGGATGACAATCTAAATGCTGCTTTAAAGACAGCTATAAAAGCCTGCATATTGTTTCTGAAGCCATTATACGTTATGGCTTCGGAAACAATATGCAGGCTTTTATAGCTTAATTAAGAATTTTGTGAGACGACCCCAGAATTTTGTTATAATTTATAAAAGCCTGCATAATGTTTCCGAAGCCATTTTTACAGAATTCTGAGAACGTCCTATACGATTCTTGAAGTTGTTCTTGTCGAGATGTTTATCAGCCAACTTTTAGCGTAATGTTAGCAGGGCTTACTGAAGTATCTGTAGACGTCCACGGCTAGAAAATGTCTTGATCAGGACAGCTATTAGACTTTTGAATTATCCGTTCAGCGCCGAAAACGCAGCTGAATAAGTAACGGCCTTAGTTCACAGCACACAACTGTCGTCATGCCATCGTGCTGTTGCGTACCCTTCTGCTCTCAGCGTGGCGTAAAGACGAGCACGGAAACAAGGTACGTGTACGTAAACCTAACTACCGCGGCCTGCCACGGCTGCTCGATGAACGATGCACCTTGGCGTTTTTATCGAGCTGTCATGGCTCACCTTAAGGATATAAATATGGGAATGTTAATTTTGCATATTTAGGTAGAAGGCGCGGAAAATCACGATACATGTAGCGACACGCGCACCGCTTTGTAGGTCGGAGCATCTGTACGGCGATCTCTCTCGTGTTTTTTTTTTTTTCTTTTGGCACCTTTACCTAAATAGGCTAACCGTTTCGACGCTAGACTTTTCGGCGTTTGGCCTACCCTGGGCACATTGTGTATACGAGTTGAAAGTTGGATTCAGAAAGCAGCTGACGTGCCAGACATTTCACGCGGCGAAGCAGTTGACGAGAGAGGCCGTACTAGTTGCACTTTCCTGCTTTGGGCAGGGCCCGTTGTTAAAGGCCCAACCGCATGCACGCGATATTCAAGCGACAAGCGACGCGACAGGCACACCCTGTCGCGCTGTCGTGTCGCGGCGTGGAGCAACCACATGAACGCGACATCGCGAAAAAGAGTAGCGACGGATTTACATTGTTGTGCGAATAAATGTTATCTTGCGCGCGTAAAGAAATCTCAATTTTATCAAATGTCATTATTTTTTTATCTAGACCTAGCTAAGATATGCTATCATCCCGAGTGAAAATCTGTCCCATGCATCCCCAGTGAAACTCCGTCCCATGCCGCCAGCGTAAGGTGCCGTGGCGCCATCTGTTGAGTAAAATTTAAAACACTTTCTCGGCTCTCGGTGGCGTCTCAGGCCTAACAGCGTCAAAACAAAACAACCGATCTCAATAATAACGACAAGAGAGCGCCGATACTTAGTCTTCAGCTAGCGATGAGGTGAAGCGATGACTGATTGTACTATTTATTTTTTGCTGTCACAGC
Organism: Dermacentor silvarum; assembly: GCF_013339745.2. Classification (NCBI taxonomy): domain Eukaryota; kingdom Metazoa; phylum Arthropoda; class Arachnida; order Ixodida; family Ixodidae; genus Dermacentor; species Dermacentor silvarum. The sequence goes on from NC_051160.1 coordinate 161,793,392, forward strand.
AGAGAGCAAGTTGCAAGAGCGAATTCAGATCGAAGCGGGCAGACTGATTGCTGCCATGTTGTTGTGCAATCGCTGTCCCCAGCGGATGTCGTCGCGCTGACTTCCGGGCGACAAGCGATATTTTCTGGCTGGCCAGAAACCGGCGACACGACCAGCGACAGCGACGGATAGCCCTCCGCGACAGCAAAACCTGTCGCTCGTCGCCGTCGCTTGTCGCTGTCGCTCGAAAATCGCGTGCATGCGGTTGGGCCTTAACAGTGACGCAAACAAGCTCTCATGCTGGCATACTTGTCGGTGTTTTACCAACACTGGTCTCCGTTTCCGTGTGTGTGATCATTAGTTGCGTGCAACACGCCACAGGTCCGTAAATCGCGGTGTTCTGGTACTCGCCACGCCCTGTGTTTTATTCCATCGTAAATGATTTCGCGTGTTTTGCAAGAAAGCTGCATTTGACAGTCAGCATGATTTTTGGCTAGTCGATAGTAGTCAGACCATACCAAGTCTCTGCGGCAACTCACTTTTCCGGTGGTAAAGTGCGCATACAGCTATAGCTTTTTTTGACGAACCAGGGAAGTAATATGGCAAGTATCTTATTAAACAACGCGAATTTAGAAATGTGCCCTTGCTGTAAAATTCGAGTGGAAACTGAGTAGGGATAACCAAGAAATCTTCCTTCAAAGTTCAAATAAAAACGTAGATTTCTGCATGTTGCGCCGGTCTCGTATTTACAGCTGCATGCTTACAACAGCATAACAAAATAGAAAATGTGAACTCTGTTGTCGGAAACCGCTAAAACAAGGGCTGTATCTTAACTGCTGAAGCTCTTACATCACTAGAAAATAACCATAAGGACTTGTTTCCTTTTTTTAGGGGCGAAGCTCCTTATAGCGGCACCCGTTCCGTCCCCGTCGTCGTAGTAGTAGTGTGTAACCAGTCTGAGAAAAATGAGAAAAAAAATTCCGAAGTTGTGTCCGTAGCGCGGAATCGAACCAGGGACCCCTTGCTTCCGAGCGCGCGGCGTTAGCCCACTACGCCACGAAGCGGACATGGACACACGCACCACGATGGCAATAAATACCCAACATTAACGAAAGGCCGCGTTTCTAGCGCGTTTCTAACGCGTTTGTGCTAGCGCGTTACGGCCCGTGTAGGAAGCTGGTGTAAGACGCTGCGGCCTCTCCGCCTTACCTTCAACGCGTTTCGAACGCGCTGCCCAAAGCGGTGGCAAGTCAAGTCGAGGAGCGTTTATGAATACGGGGGGTATACTCTCTCAGCAGTCATGTGATGGCGTCGGCAAACGCGGTGCACGTTCCGGCATGTGTAAATGGCTGCGTAAGACGCTGTGGCCGCTCCCCCTTACTAGAGAGTACTGCACGTTTCTAACGCGTTTGTGCTAGCGTCCCCTTAAGCGGGAGATCCGATGATTCCCTCCGGAGCTTCGCCCACTCATCATCATTCACCCCGTGGATATGCTGTGATTTTTTTTTTTGCAACCATCTGTACTTGAAGCAAATTCGTTAGTATAAGTTTTGGAGCACTGCAGGGGTTTGTATTGAACTTTTTACACACTTTGTCACTATAACATATTCATATTTGCAGGTTTCTTCGGATTCCCAAGGGACCCTCATTTGAAAAAGAAATGGCTAGTAGCCATAAGAAGAGATGAAGGAAAACTGTTCTGTGTAAGGAAACACACGAAGGTGTGCTCTAGACATTTCATGAATGAAGACTTTTTTTTCTAACTATGCGTCTGGTATGAGGCACCTGAAATACAATGCTGTACCAAGCAGATTTGATTTTCCTACAACGATGCATCCCAGATCACAGAGAAAGCGACCAAAACAGCTTCATGATCAGATCTCTTCGGCGCAGCCAGACGTGGATACAGACATGTCTGAACAGACAGCTGTCAACTTGCCCGTGGTGCAGCATGACAACACAGTGGGAGCTGCTGATGCCGGTGTCACCATCGCACCCATAGGCACTTCTAGTGTTGCTTACATGGACTGGCAGCCAGGGCTCACGGAGAAGCAACGAAAAATCTTCAGGAACTGCTTTCACAAACGACTGAAGAACTGAACGCAACAAAAGAGAAATTGCGCGGCACTGAAACGGAGCTTCAGCTAGCTAAGGATAAAGCAGACAACTATCATTTTGCCATGCTAAATGTTACCCGGGAACTGGAGCTCTCAAGGGAGAATGCAAAGAAACTGGAGAAGAAAGTTGGCAGGCATTTTTCAATTAAGCGCTTCAAGCACAGCAATGACGACATGCGATTTTACACTGGTCTCCCATCATATGTCGTGTTTCAAAGTATTCTGAAGGTTCTGAATCCTGGCCAAGATGGAGAAAACATAAAGGCCTCGTGCACAAAGCAACAAGAACAAGACTCCAGCAGGACAGGCAGGCCAAGGAGTCTCACCGTGGAGAACGAGTTCTTTCGTAAGGTTGCGCTTGGGTCTCTTTGATATGCAGAACCTTTTCAATCGCAACTGTATCAAGAATTTGCATTACTTGGATAAGCTTTGCGTTCATTAAATTAACCCAGATTCCCCTGTGGATGTCCAAGGTGGAGGTGCAGGAGCAAATGCCCTTTGCATTCCAACGAAATTATTCATCAACACGAGTAATAATTGATGCAACAGAGATAAAATGCCAGTCAGCAAGCTCTCTGGCATTGCAGTCTGCAACATTTTCATCATACAAGTCTGCAAATACATTTAAAGGACTAATCGGTATTTCACCAGATGGTTCAGTCACTTTCGTGTCTGATCTTTTCCCAGGCTCCATCTCGGACAATGAGTGTGTTCGGCAACGTGGTTTCTTGAACCTTTAATTTGATAAGGGGGATGTTGTCATGGCTGACAAGGGCTTCCGAACGAAAGAAATGCTGAGTGAGATTAATATAGAGCTGAATACTCCACCTTTTTTATCACGGGGGCAGTTCACCGACTGTGTGGTAGCGGAGACCGAAGAAATTGCCTCACTACGTATACATGTTGAGCACCGTATACAACGCATCAAAAACTTCCACATGTTTGACAAACCAATTGCTCTCTCCCTAGGACACATCATCAATGAAATGTGGGTTCTGTGCACACTGCTCACAAATTTTCAGTCTCCCCTTATGGGCCGCCTGATGACCTGCAGCTGTGAAAGTGCTGAATTCTGCAAGTGCGGTGAACTTTATGTGTACCTCAGATTGTGTGTATGGAAAAGACAGTGGGTCTTTTGAATAAAAAGCTCAGATGCTAACAAATGTTTTATTCATGTTTCAAACATTTTTTATGTCTTCCTGCAATGACTACAGTTAAACCTGCTTATAACGAACCTCCATATAACGAATTCTTGGATATAACGAAGTTTTTCGATTCCCCGCCGTTACTCCATAGTGGCAGCGGGCAGCGGGAGACCCCCTCGATATAACGAAATTTCCCCTCCGACCACCTAGAGATTTCGCCCCAAATTTTGTCATTTTTGCGCGAGCAGCAACCGGAAGCACCTTCTCCGCCGCGATGGAATGCGAAACGAGCGCACGTGTACGTGCGTGCGTGTGCGAGGCGGCCCTGCATCCCTCGACCCGGCGATCTTGCCGCCGCGGGCGTGACCTTTCCCCCTCCCTTAATTCAAATCAGATCCTGCCGCTTGCTGCAGCTGGCCTAGCCCGCCAAGCCGGCACTCTCTCCTTTCCCAGCTGATGTTGTCGACGCACTGGTACACGCTGTGGCACATCAGACTCGATGAGCGCGGACACGCGCTGTCAAACGCTGGCGGCGTGTGGAAGCGCCGCTGGAGAAGCGAGCGAAGTGACCTTCGTGCTGTTGTCTATCGCTTCAACGCAAACTGAGCGCCGAGAACACACAGCACGCAGAACGCTACAAGCCGCCGACGCACCTACACTGCTAGACTCTGCCCCAACGCAGATCGCTTTCAAGATACGGCCTGCGCGACCGCGCCCCCCCCCCCTCTCGCCTATGCCTCGAGCGCAACGGAAGAAGGCGCGCTGCCGCCCTGCTTTTCTTGCGCGCGCGAGATTTAGACGCGGTCGTCGGCTCCCCTCGCACGTTTTCACTCGGACACACAGCATACGGCGCGCGGCGACTGCGTTATCGCCCTTGGACTTTAGGGTACGGCCAGGCTAGCGGCAAAACAAAAAACACGCAGCAATAACGCGCGTCAGAAACGCGCGGCAACGCATCATGGCGGCAAAAGCGGCAGGAATCGGGGGTCTTGCGGCGTGCCGCGCGAAATGGGTTCGATTTCTGCGGCAAATGCTGCGTGCCGCGAGATGAAGAACCAATCAAGGGTGACGTCACGGAGCCATTACAACCGGAACGCCGCCGGTCCGCGCAGGGTTTTCAATCGACGATCGTCGTCTCTCGCATGAAACAAGGAGCGCTCGTGGTGTTGCTCGCCCGTTCGGAGAGCGCGGGAGATCTTATCGCGCTGCCGCGCGGCGAGACGCGCGTACCACGGTGGCCTCGCGGCAAGGCGCTGACGCGCGGCAACTTGCCGCTCGCTGCATGACGCGCGCGTTTTTTTGCCGCTAGCGTGGCCGTACCCTTATACACGGAATATCTATGAGCCAAACCAATTTTAGGGCCACAACGCGTCAATGGACACCATCTTTATATAGCAAATACGGATCTCAAGGGCCATACTTTTGCTGGCGGAAACCGAAAATACGTCATAGTTGTCGCCCCGGCACTTTGGGCGGCCAACGCCATCGTCAAGCCACCAAGCCAAGCGACATGTAAAGCCAAAATGGCCGCTCGGGCCGGCGCGGGGTGGCAGTTCGCAACGTATGATGCGGGAACGGTCCCACAGTTGCGACGCAACAGCGGGGTTACCAATGCATTGAGTTCTATGGGAGCTGTGCCGGGACCGGTCGAAAACGACGTAACAGCCGGGAAAACGCAGTCCCCGGGAACGTAACAGCGAGGTTCTACTGTAACACTATACGACGCTACGACGCCATCGTGACGCTCGTTCTTCGTTTCCAATGCCTCGCGCTTGTGCGAAACGACACGCGTCCACGCATCCGGTACCTGGTGTGACATTCCGAGGATGAATGCTTCGACGAAAAAGGAAAACGGGTGCGCGTTACAATTGAGGGCGCGTTAGAATCGAGTAAATACGGTGAACGTTTATTTTTCGAATTTTCGTGCCGAACCTGCATATAACGAAATCCTCTTTATAAAGAAGTTTTTCGGGAATTTGTCAATTTCATTATATCCAGGTTTAACTGTATTTTGGTGCGTCGTCCCTTTGGTCATGCTGTTAAGATAACTGTTACATATGTTCAGGTAACTGGACAGGTCAGGATGATGTACTTGCGTTACATGGCGAAGACTGTGGCACATAGGCAATTTATAAAAGATGCCCTCCCTGTGCTATTGCTGTCACCCATTAAGTGTGGGCCAAGTTGGGCCTAAAAAGGACCAACGTGCTCATAGGACACTTGTACAGTTTCCTAAGAAACTGATCAGTGCATTTTATTAGTGACTATCTCATACAATTTTCAGGCTTCGTATAGGTTTCCAAGGCAAAAATTCAAGGATATTCGAGGACCTGTCACAGGTTTTTCAAGGACTGAAAGCGGCATCCAAACTAAGATTTCTTTACTCTAACATTTCCAAAAATGACTACTTTTATTGCACTTACAATAAATAAATTTATATCACAATTACAATAAAAATGTCTAGCCTTGATAACTTCTCAAGATCACAACACAAAATGAATGCTTACAACAGCGGCTGAGATGTCTCCTGTATAGGCTGGGTAATGTTCACCAAAAATATTCAAAACATTCAGCTTAGGGTTATTGCACTGACATAAAAAGAAATAAATGTTTATCCCAATGATGTTAATAATGTCTAACCTTGATCACTTTGCAAGTTCACAATACCAAAAAAAGTTCACGAAACACAATACTGCTCCCAACAGCTACTCTGACTTCTCCAGTATTAGCTGGGCAATTTTACCGTACATTTACAAACCATTCAGTGTAGTCTTGCTGCACATCCATTATATTATAAGCAATAGATGCATATTGCAATTTTGTAAAACATGTGTTGTCTTGATCATTTCTCAAGTCCGCAATATTAAAAGTTAACACAATGAACACTCAAAACAGCTGCTCAGGCTTGTGCAGTATTAGCTGGGTTGTTTCATCAAACATTTCTAAAACATTCAGCATAAGTAATGTTATTGCACTTATATTATCATAAATAATATAACAAACCTCCATCCAGAGGCACTGAGCATCAGTGGTAAAGTTGCTCCAGTATAGCTCTCTTTAGCTTCACTTGCTTCACCTCGCGTGCAAGAGTGAAAGTGGAACAAGGCAGACCGACGGGCGAGGAGTGAAACGTACGATAGTGTAAGGAAAGCAACGTAAACACTGCCAGCCGAGCCAGCACTGAAGCGCGGTACGGGTCTCTCGCTCACTCGCGCTGGCGTATTGTTTCTCAAATGGGGATCGAAGCCTATCTAGCACAGAAAGGAGGCCACAATGTCGATATAGAGTGCATTGCTCACGAAATTCAAGGATTTTCAAGGAAGGAAAAAAATTACAGGACTTTCAAGGGCCTTGAAAACACGCGTTTTAATTTCAAGGACCTGTACGCACCCTGAATTTTAGTAAATAAATAAAAGGTATGTTGTAGAGGCAGTCAATCGCACCATAAAGAAAAAAAACAAATTTTGTGCTTGAATTTCTTCATGTACCTACATAGTTGTAATCCTAAATGTGTACACTACCACAACACTTTTTTCAGAAGCTGTGACTAAGTTTTCAAGAAAAAGTTACATGTGTGAAAAAAGAAAAGTAACAGAAAACTGAAATACGGTTTAAATATTTTCAGGTTTACACATAGCTCAACAAGTCCCGCCATATGGACAACTTAATCGTGTTCAACTCCTCCGATTGGAATTTGCCCTTGTCACCTTTCAGTCTCACCTAACCTTAATTCGTTTGCACTTGTGAGGAAGCAAAGTGTGACAACAAAACAGAAAAGAAGAAACTGTCCAGTTTAGGCCTGACACGGGCCCAATCTTCTTAAAATCTTATTTTTTCAACAATGATAAATTTTTCAGAGAACACAAAGTCAATCCAAGAAAGGCTAGACAGTGCCATCTGACTGAGAATCTGAAAATAGTAAGCCTTACGATCTAGCCTAAAAACATTGTGACTGTCTTTTTTCATGCAATGTGAGTCTCCCATTTAGTCTGGAGATTTTCCCCTTAAACTGGTGTGGGCACTTCACTTCAAGTAACCCATGCACTTGTGTTTCTGCTGGGTCAAAAATGAAGCAGTCTGGCGATGCACCCAACCAGGGACATGAGGGGTCAACCAGCAGTCCACTCTGGAATGCTTCGATGTCACGACCTCTTGTTCTCATAGTTGAGATGTAGCGCCAAACAGCTGCTTGTTCATTGGCAACACCATATCTGAAAAAAAAGTTGCAGTGGCTTAGCTCGGCTATGCCAGGATATACGTAGCGTTAGCAAAGGTTCAGCTGATTATTCTTAGCTTATTCTTAAGATTATTCTTAAGATAAGATTATTCTTATGAGTCAAGCTTCTCCGTTCTTCTGCGCTGTTGAGCAGCATTTGCGCTCTCCTTCTCCATGGCTATACCACACTGGCAAACGCCAGTCAGAAGCGCAGCGGCTCCAGCGCAGTGTCAGACGGCGACTGCACAGCGAGCGCGCGCCGGCGCCAGTGCGTCTACCACGGCTACGACGTCACTCCTCTGGAATGCGCAGACCGGCGCCGGTGATCCGCGCGCGGCGGCGGCGGAGTGCGCGAGAGGTGCCGGCTCCGGTGGCTCCGGTGCGCATGCCGTGTGACATCACTGACCCTTGCGCATGCGCAGCACGGCTCTTGATGTGCCGCGCGAAACGGGCTTGGCTAGGCCAGTGTAGCTAACGCTACAAAAGTTTCAAGAACGTAATGTAAGGCTGAAAAGATTCACTTCTAGCAAACATGAAATGTAATTCAGCAAAATATGCACAAGTACATTCTAGTTGGCAGTCATGCTATGTTTTTCAGCTAACAGGCGGAATGTCATTAACATGCCAATTCCACACTTACTCGACTGCCCGTACACGAGACAAGTATCTCTCCAAGACCACATTGTGCAGGCCTTTCTCTGTCCATGTGGGTCGCTGAACAACTACCCCAAATGACGAAGCCGTCACACGAAGCCGACGAGCTTGCCTCCAGGTATCAGAAGTACTGCAGATTGGGCAAGTTGGTGCATGTATCACTTTGGGCTAGGTTTCTGGTATTCTGTTCCAGTGCCACAGCTTCCTCGCAAGATGTTTGAAGCTTTTGAAATAAGAATGGGAGCGGTGTGGTGAGAAGACATGTTCATATATTTCCTGCTGTGCACGACAACTGCCCCTTAAGATCTCATTAGGATTGCCGCTATGAATTCCACTATACAGTTAAAAACTTTGCAACTCCTCACAGTGTCACAGCAATTAAAGCTTCTTGTGGCTGAGCACAAGGGTAGTGGTTCTGAAATTTGTTGAGATTTGAGTGCTTAAGAAAACATAAGGTGTCTAACATTAACAGCTTGTGCTATTCAAGCAAGCTGTATTAGTTGTGAGGGCACTACAGTACCCTCAAATCTTGTTTTAATTTTATTGTAATTTGTAAATTATTGTAAGTTTAAAAGAGATGATGCTAGTTTTCATAGTAATGGACACATACCTCAAGAACAGATGCTTGACGAGCAGGATGGCTCATAGATGAGGGCTGCCACTTGCATGACAACTTGAAAAGTTCAGGCCGTGTTGGCACAGCAAATACTGTTGTGTTTACACACAAAACCTCAGGTGACACATATGCCATGTGGTACAAGTGGCCGCAGATACTGCAAAGGACTTCCTTCTGGTGTCAGTCCCAACTTTGATGTCCCTTCAACAATATGGCACTTTTCTAGATGCCTGCTAAATGCAGATGGGCATGTTGCTGACAGTTCAGGACCCAAAGTTCTTATTCTCGCAGTCAGATCACTGAATGTGTCACAGTTTCTCCTTGGGTCATAGAACCTTGTATTTATAGGTTCGACAAGCCCATCCTGACGCACGCTCCTCCAGTCAACAAATGACAAGGGCAAGGGAGCAAGCGGGCTGCTACGTGGTCGCCGCCATCGCTGTGGAAGCTCTATACATGATATTTCAGCTGGTGGTTCCTTGCAGTTCCTACTCTTCAGCAGTAGAAGCAGCTTTAACGCAGCTATAATATGGCTGCAGCCACCACTCGTGCCAGCAGCACACTGGCACTTTGACAATGCCACTGAACCACAGGATTTGAGCCTCAGATGAACTTCGTAAGGCTTTGAGGACTTCCTCTGGCTTCGAAGGCACACACACTTGACTAGTACGTCACCCGAGCTGGAAAAAAATAATGATGCGATTATCAAACATTTCAGGGCTGATGATCCGAAGACGTACACCACAAGCCTTCAAATATCAGAAATTTACGGTTCTTGACAAGCTACATGAAATGCTTCATGAAGTTAGAATGACCAACTTAGTTACCTTTTTATCGTGCTGTATTTTTCCCTTTCTATTTTCGGCCTTTTCTTATAGGGCATTTCGAAATCACCTTCTCTGTGTATTAAGCAGCATGCATATTTCATTAAACAACACCCTCTCTATGGTGTTTTAACGATTTTAACATGGGAACAGCAAAACGCCAGTTATCCTTCAATTTATCAAGGGGTGGTAACAGTTTGGAGGCGCACATCTTATGCCAAAATCAGGGAGCGCGCACACGCATGCAAAAAGAGCGCGCACGCACGCATGCAGACAGCTAACACATTCGACGGCACGAACAGCCGTGCACAAGCAGTAAATGCGCGCGCTGCTTCGGAGCACATATAAATCTGCCAACAACCTACACCTACCGCAATAGAAAAGCAAAGAAAATGTAGAGCATCGTACCTGTCCGGCGGAGGTGCAATGCGGACAGACGCAGGGTCAGTGTATGACTCGCACAACAACTTGTGGCTCCGTTCAGCCGCATGGCTCGACAGGCCGGACACACTCACACAAGCAAAATAAGAGTCCAGGCGCCTTTCCGAAAAGCCATCTGGGACAATGGCTGAGTCTGTGCACCACTGCACATTTTCGTTTGACATTGCTAACCACCGAAGCACCCGCACTGACAAACACCATGCGCAAATGTTGGCGGCCGTACTAGCGATGGCGATGGCGCTTCCACTTTCGCAGTGCCCAAAAAATGGCCGCGTACATGGTAGCCAGACTGACTTTTCTAAAGGGTCTATTGTCATCTTAAGTTGCAAGGATAGGTCAGTTACTCGTTTTGCCTTGCAAAAAAGAACTCTAAGCATCCGATAGAGTCCAGAAACATGCAAATATGAATTACAAACCTATACAATTCCCAACCATAATTTTTCATATTAGGACATTGATCCATTCATGTCCTAACTTATGTATGTCCAAGGCATGCACATTCATCTACAGCCAGTGGACGATCTAAACAGGATGTCCCCTGGACATCCGAACGGGATATGGACATTTTCTTGTGCGTCCTATGGACGTCCGTGCTGGAGATCCCGATGGATGGACATTCGGAATGTGGTGGACGTCCCACGGATATCCGTGGTTACTTGATATATATATATATATATATATATATATATATATATACACACACACATAGGGGGTATGCACTGAACATTGATCCGCGAGGCGGCGACAGCATCGCCGGGCAGCCGCGCCATGTTTACGGCCGTCGGTTTGTCCGTGCGTCGCGGAAGTATTGGAGATCGCTATCGTCCAAGCCGTCGTGGGGAGTCCGCACACAGCAGTGTTTTGTGCGCGGGGCCGTGAGTGCGTGTTATTACGTAGAAAGTACTTCAATTAATGTATCTGCGTTGCCGGAGAGACTATACGTGCCGCGATTGTACGCCAATGCAGCAGCGGCATAATGGTGAACTGCGCGGTGTCGCCGTCTTCTTTTATGGGAAGTCACGGTGCGCGCGGCATTTCATTGAATGACTGTAAATGACGAAGCTGCGAGAACAAACAGACAGCTTAAGCGTCGAGATCTAAAAATTTGAATTCTATTTGAAAATTGTGGTGGCTGCAGATCGAGTTGGATCACATACTACTTTTCAAAATAAAACAACGTTAACGATATATAGTTTGCACGACGTCAATAAATGGCATTTACGGGACTACGTAAATGCTGACGGTCAATAAAATGGAAGAAAGTTACAAATACATTATACTTGTTTCTTTCGAAAGCTGCGCGGCTCTAACCAGCACTAAACAAACGCATGCACGGCACACAGCGGTTGTGGATGTCTAAAAAGCCATTTGAAAACAACCGCTGGCAACTGCTGCATCTAATCCCTCTCCGACCGTGACATCCCATTACCGTGGTTATGGGATGCACACACAATTCACACGACTATTTCACACAAAAAAAAAACGAACAAAAACAAACGACGCAAGCTCGCTCACCTTTCCCACAACAACGACAACAACAATTTGACGAACGGCTGCTGCACCCAGCCGCTCGTCAAATAATTATGGCCTTCCATGAATTTGTATGATTTTAGTTGCTCGCGCGACACAAAACTTGTTCCGTGCACAAGACAGTCCTTGATTTCGGTGAAATCCACGTGAGGCAGCAGCCCGACATCGCGCTGAAGTTTAGCGTCTTTCAGCTCAAGTGGGTTGTCGCCGCCGCACAAGAGCACTCTTTCTTCGTAGCGCAATCGCTCAGGTTTATCTAAACCGCGTGCGTATGCACTTGCATTATAGTCACCGAACACACCAATTCACTATAAATACTGAAGTGCAACCTTCCGCTGAATCGTCCGTTGCGCTACTGCCAGCGCCTATAGGCCTAGGCCGCCTAAGGACGGCGACCGCCAACATGGTGGCAACCGCGGACGACGTAAGCGCTCCTGACGTCAAGTCCATACACCCTATATGTATGTATGTATGTATGTATGTATGTATGTATGTATGTATGTATGTATGTATGTATGTATGTATGTATGTATGTATGTATGTATGTATGTATGTATGTATGTATGTATGTATGTATGTATGTATGTATGTATGTATGTATGTATGTATGTATGTATGTATGTATATTTACAGGTCCTACATTGTCCCCTTGTTGGGCTCCATGGTGGGGGGCTGGCGTTGCTGCCGAATGAATATCATTTTTATGACTCGGTCTTTCCCCGCTTTACCCGATCGCCCCCAGAAAAGGGGGCACACCGATGAAGTGTTCCATTTTTTTCACGACAAAAAGAAAATTCTCCGCGATACCATGTAATACATTCCAAGAAATCAGAAAAGACAGTAAGAATTATCTTACCTTTTGTAGTTGCGAAATCCCTGACGGAAACTCTTGGTGCAGGCTATAAAGTATCGAAGATGGCGAGCGGTGATCTCCTTCTGGAACTGCGTGATAAGAAGCAATATGAAAATATGCCTAAGCTAGTGTCATTCGGGAACATCCCGGTGACAGTTACCCCACACCGTGCTATGAACACAATTCGAGGTGTCGTGCCCGATGATGATCTGATGGAATTGATCAATACCAACCACCTAGTACTTACATTTGGCTCAAGCGACCTGCCCGATACTATCGAGACAGGGTATGTGAAGATCAGGGTTAGGCCTTATATACCAAATCCTCTGCGATGCTTCAAGTGCCAACGATTTGGCCACAGTTCTCAGAACTGCCGTGGCCGCCTCACCTGTGCCAAATGTGCCCACGAACATCCATCCGAATCCTGTGAAAACGCTCTACATTGTGTAAACTGCGATGGGCAGCACACCGCATACTCGCGGTCCTGCCCATCCTGGAAAAGAGAGAAAGAAATCGTGACGATTAAAGTAAAAGAGAACCTATCATTCAAGGAAGCACGGAGGCGGGTGTCGTATCTGGCAAAGAACACCTTTGCCGAAGTGGCGCGTCAGGGGGCAGCGTCACAACGGCCACCGGCGGCTGTCCGGCCCACGCGTAGTGAGCCGGCGGTAACGCCGTCCGCCCGCCTTGGTGGCTGCAGCCAGTGCTGTGCCGCCGCCCCAGAAGGGGCCATCGACCTCCGGCTGGTGGCCTCCAGGGTCTCATCTCTTGAGGCGAGACCCTCAAGGCGAACACACCGCTCGCAAGAGCGGGTGCCCAGCGCCCCACGAGAGGCGATGGACACAACTTCCAGCCAAGCGGCGCATCCAGCGCCTATGGAGCGGCGGGCATCTCTCGACCGCTCAAAAAAAAAAAAAAAAAAAAACTGCGCATAACGGGGCCCGAGAATGGCTCTGTAATCTAAGGTTATTGCACACCTAAGCACACAGCACAAATCTCTTTTTCAATATGGGAACGCAAATAGCTCAATGGAACGTCACGGATCTTATTCACAATCTTGATGACATTAAAGAACTGATTCGCAAATATAGTTCCAGGGTGCTGTGTGTTCAGGAAACACACCTCAAACATACACAAACAAATTTTCTTCCACAATATTCTGTTTTTTGTAAAGATCGTGATGATGCAGTCGTGTCATCCGGCGGTGCGGCTATTATAGTCGAGAGGTGTTGCCTGCCGAGAGCTAAAACTTCGTACGCCCCTAGAGGCAGTTGACTGTGCAAGCGGTGTTGTTTAACAAGCTAGTTACAATCAGCTCTGTATACATTCCTCCTAACTATCAACTTCGCAAAACCAAATTTCAAAATTACATAGATGAACTTCCTGAGCCATACATTGTTGTCGGAGATCTAAATGCGCATAACAATTTATGGGGAGACTCCCGTTGCGATGGAAGAGGGCGCTTAATAGAAAACTTCCTCTATTCATCTGGTGCATGCTTGGTCAATAAGAAGGAGCCGACGTACTATAGCGTTGCTCACAACAACTACTCCTCAATTGACTTAAGCATAGTATCCAGTAGTCTCCTGCCGTACCTCGAGTGGAGCGCTATTAAGAACCCTTATGGAAGTGACCATTTCCCGATAGTTCTAAATCTTACAACACAGGATGAATGCGCCCCACATCTTTCTCGATGGAAGGTTGACTCGGCGAACTGTCCTGGGGCTTCCATTACAACATTAGCACGCAACGCCTGGCAGAAATCACGGCCGTTGTGGAGGCCGTTACCATGCCCAACCCGCATGCCCGTAATATACTGATACGCACAGATAGTAAAGCAGCCTGTCGAGCCCTCGCGACAGGTGACATTCCAGACGCGCATTACAACGCATTAGCTAACCACTTTGATGCCCAACCTTCCATACGTGTGCGGATACAGTGGATACCTGGTCGCTCGGGAATTAGAGGGAATGAAGTGGCACACGCCAAGTCCCGCGCAAGTCTCCCGGGCCCTCCCCTGTGGTGGCCGGATTCACTGAACCGTACCGAATTACTTGCTCTGGCGCGTTCCGACCGGCGCGAAAGATTAGACGAAATGCGTAGCAACTGCAGAGTTTATCCAAATCCACTCCACTCCATGACGCGACGCGCGTGCGTAAACACACTCTCTACTGACCCCCCACATACAGCACTACATACAAGGCAAGGACGGGTCTTCCACCTGTGTGGCGTGCGGTGGTTTCCCGGATAACGCCCACGTTTTGTGGGATTGTCCGGGTACCCATGCAGCCATGCGCGGGAGCCTCAGTCAAATACCCACTACACGAAGACCTGCGACCCTGGAGGAGTGGCTGGCGGACTCCTCCCCAGATATTATGAAAGCACTGCTCGTACACCTTAAACTTCTGGGCCTGTCTGAAGATTTGACCTCGCTCTTTTTGGTGGACCCGGACTGGGGTCTATTTTTAAATAAAGTTGTTCTCCCTCTCTCCTGTCTCTCTCTCTCCCATCTTCGTCTTTTTCTCTCACCTTTTCATCTTTCCTGTCTTCTACTCTATTCTATATTACTTCCGATCTTCTTGGCAGCGAGGGTTAACCCTGTGTGAGTAGCCAACCTAGGTTATTTCATATTCGGTTATAGTGGTGACGTACGGCTGGCGTCTGCAGGAACTGTGTTTACAGGCCCTGTAGCGTCCCCTTGTTGGGCTCCATGGTGGGTGGCTGGTGTTGCTGCCGAAAAATCTATATATCCATATGGCTAGTTCCTTCCCACATCACTCCCTGATCGCCGTCTGAAACGAGGGCGCACCGAAGACGTGTTCCAATTCTTTGGACATCAAAGACAAAACTTCCCACGATTCCATGTAATTCACTCCGAAAAAGCAGGAAAACAAGTACGAACAATCTCCCCTTTTCTAGTCTCTAAATCCCTAACTGAGGCTCTTGGGCCAGGTTATAAGGCATCGAGGATGGCCAGTGGTGACCTCCTCTTGGAGCTCCATGATCAGAAACAATATGAAAAGCTGCCTAACCTCGTGTCCTTTGGGGACATCCAAGTAACAGTAACCCCGCACAGCACCATTAACACCACCCGCGGCGTTGTCTCAGACAACGATTTGTTGGAACTTACTGAAGCTGAACTCTCGGAGGGCTTCAGTGAGCAGAATGTCATCAACGTTAAACGAATTAAAATGAGGCGTGACGGAAAAGAAGTCCAGACTAAGCACCCGATACTTACTTTCAATTCAAGTGTTCTTCTGCCCGAGTCCGTTGAGGCCGGGTACATCAAACTTCGTGTTAGGCCATACGTGCCAAAAATCCTCTGAGATGTTTTAAGTGCCAGCGATTTGGGCACAGTTCACAGAACAGCCGAGGCCGACAAACTTGTGCGAAATGCAGTAATCATGAACACACCTCTGAATCCTGTGAAAACTCTCTTCACTGTGCGAACTGTAACGGGGAGCACGCCGCGTACTCGCAGTCCTGCCCATTCTGGAAGAAAGAAAAGGAAATTGGCACAATTAAAGTAAAACAAAACATTTCGTTTAAAGAGGCACGTCGGCAGGTGTCCTACCTACCAAAAACCAGCTTTGCCGAAGTGGTGCGTCAGGGGGCTGCGCCACAGCGGCTTTCGGCGGCTGTCTGGCACACGCGTAGTGAGCCAGCGGTGACGCCATCCGCCCCCTTGGCGGGTGCAGTCAGTACTGCTCCGCCATCCAAGGAGGGCCCATCAACTTCCGGGCTGGTGGCCTCCAAGGCCCCGTCTTTCGAGGCGAGGCTTTCAAGGCAACCACATCGCTCGAAAGAGCGCGTGTCCAGCGCCTCGCAAGAGGCCATGGACACAACACCGAGCGTGAGGGCGCAGCCAGCGCCTAAGGAGCGGCGCGATTTCATCGACCACTCCAAAAAAGACAAACCCCGCATCACGGCGCCCGGAAAGGGCTCTGTGAGCTAATTTTGCATCCTTGAACACACAGCACAAAAACACATCCAAAATGGACACACAAATTTTACAATGGAATGTGAGAGGACTACTCCATAACCTCGACGATATTAGGGAACTCCTTAACAAAAATAATCCAAAGGTACTGTGTGTTAAGAAAACACATCTAAACCCCACACAAACAACCTTCCTCAGACAATATGCTATCTTCCGTAAAGACCGTGACGTTGCTGTTGCCTCCTCCGGAGGTGTAGCAATAATTGTGGATAAATCTGTTGCTTGCCATAATCCCTCTCTTCAGACACCACTTGAGGTGGTGTCCGTGCGAGCGATACTTTTTAACAAGTTGGTAACCATCTGTTGTATTTACATACCACCAGATTACACACTCAGCAAAACGGAATTTTACACGCTAACTGACCAGTTCCCGGAGCCATACATTATCGCCGGTGATTTGAATGCTCACAGCACTTTGTGGGGAGACTCCCGGTGTGATGCCAGGGGTCGGATTATAGAGAACTTTCTAATAATCTCTGGTGCGTGTCTCTTTAACAAAAAAAGAGCCCACCTATTATAACACCCACCATAATTCATTTTCTTCTATAGATTTAGCGATTGGCTCTGCTACCCTCCTTCCTTATATAGAATGGAATGTCGATAAAAATACATTTGGGAGCGACCACTTTCCTGTGACGTTGACCTTGATAGAGAAACATGACAGTCCACCCCACGCCCACCGTTGGGAAATAACATCAGCCAACTGAAAAGGTTTTAGAGTCAACCCACTTATCACAGGATTTTATCAACGATTTTAGTATTGACAACGCAGTAGCGTATTTTACTGGTTTTATACTCCACGCAGCTGAAAAATTCATTCGAAAACCAAAAGGTCTCTCATGTAAAAGACGGGTCCCCTGGTGGAATGAGGAGTGCTGACTGGCACGAAAGAAACAAAACAAAGCGTGGGGCGTTCTGCGTTGCTCCCCGACTGCGGAAAATCTTATAGAATTTAAACTGGCAAAATCACAGGGAAGGCGTACGCGGCGACAGGCAAGGAGGGCTAGCTGGGAGAGGTTTCTCTCTGGCATAACATCCTACACTCAAGAGCCTAAAGTATGGACTGGCCTAAGAAAGCTAAAGGGGCAGGAAATCCACCCATTGCCATTAGTTGACGACCAAGGGAATACCTTGTAAGACCCGGCCAACGCTCTGGGCGAACACTTCGAGCGTGTATCAAGTTCCATGCGTTACTCAAAATCATTTCTTAGATATAAACAAGTAGCTGAACTTAAGTCACTGGATCGCAAATGCCGACCGAATGAACCATACAACCGTCCTTTTAATATTGCCTAGCTGAGAGCTGCCTTGAGCGTATGCAGTAGCTCTGCACCGGGAGCTGACAGAATCATGTATGACATGATTAAAAACCTACACACCGACACACAGATGACACTTCTGGCACTCTTCAACTCTATCTGGGCTGCCGAATACCTCCCATCCTCATGGAAGGAAGCTATTGTTATTCCACTTTTGAAGATGGTGTAAAGACCCTTCCTCGGCGGCAAGTTACCGCTGCATAGCTCTCAAAAGTTGCCTGTGTAAGCTTCTTGAGAAAAAAAAACACATCATCTCACCCTACGGGCAACCATGGTGGGACGCGAAGGCATCGCGGGGGGTGCGCATCGAGTTTCCGTTTCGTTTCACTTGGCAACACAACCCAATGAAAGTTAGAGTGACGCTTCGACTTTCCGAGCCTGGAGTTCGGGGTCGGCTTGATAACGCTGACGTTCCACTTCGGCGTGCCGAGCCCGTGTTGCTTCCGTAGAAGTTTCCTGCCGACGTTGACGTTTACGTTCGGCTTCCCGAGCCTTCCTCTCCTCCGCGGCGATGGCGCTGCCGCTGCAACTAGCGCCGACGTTGACGTTGTTCATGGCGTTTCGCACATCGTTGCACAGAGAGAGAATGACGGAAGCACAGCGAACGCGCGCGCCGCGACACTTGCGCCGCCTGCTGGCGTACCCTTAGAGAGAGAGGGAGAGAGTGAGAGAGAGTTATTTGCAATGATTTGCTGCGCCGCACCAAAGGAAAAGTGTAGAATCATTGCATTCTACCGGTGCTAACATATGGGGCAGAAACTTGGAGGTTAACAAAGAAGCTCGCGAACAAGTTAAGGACCGCACAAAGAGCGATGGAACGAAAAATCTTAGGAGTAACGTTAAGAGACAGGAAGAGAGCGGTGTGGATCAGAGAACAAACGGGGATAGACGATATTCTAGTTGACATTAAGCGAAAGAAATGGAGCTGGGCAGGCCATGTAATGCGTAGGATGGATAACCGGTGGACCAGTAGGGCTACAGAATGGATACCAAGAGAAGGGAAGCGCAGTCGAGGACCGCAGAAAACCAGGTGGGATGATGAAGTTAGGAAATTCGCAGGCGCAAGTTGGAAAACGCTAGCGCAAGACAGGGGTAATTGGAGATCGCAGGGAGAGGCCTTCGTCCTGCAGTGGACATAAATATAGGCTGATGATGATGATGACCTGTGGGGAGAGGGGAGGAGGAGAGCGCACGCCTGCGTAGGAGAGGAGAATGAGGGAGAGTTGCGCATGCGCAGTACGGGTGCGGACGCCGCAGAACGGACACTGCCCCGAGCATAAGATGCTCTCGCATCTAAAAATGATTAATCGCCGACTTATACATTTCCTTGAACTGAACAAAATGCTTGATCCCTATCAGTGTGGCTTTAGAGGAGGGCGGTCTACAACTGATCATCTTGTGCGCATTGAAAGACTTATCCGTGACGCATTTGTACATAAACAGTTTTTCTTGTCGATATTCCTCGATACGGAAAAGGCGTACGACACAACTTGGCGCTACGGAATTTTGTGAGACTTGAATGGGTATCCGTGGAAATATGCTAAACATAATAGAAAGCTATTTGTCTAAACGTACCTTCCGCGTGAAAATCGGCAATGTATTGTCGCGCCAATTTATACAGGAAACTGGTGTACCACAAGGTGTGCTTAGCTGCACACTGTTTATCGTGAATATGAACACACTTCGTGCTTCATTACCACCAGCTATTTTTTGTTTCGTCTACGTACACGATGTACAAATCGGTTTCAAATCCTGCAACCTCACAGTGTGTGAGAGACAAGTACAACATGGCCTAAACAAATTATCCAAGTGGGCAGACGAAAACGGATTCAAAGTGAACCCCCACAAAAGTTCTTGTGTTCTTTTCGCCAGGAAGAAAGGGCTTGTTGCAGATCGCACTATCGAAATGTATGGGCAACAAATACCCGTGAACAAAGAGCACAAGTTCCTAGGCATCATACTTGATTCTAAACTTACTTTCATTCCGCATGTAAAATATCTCAAGGTGAAATGTCTAAACACAATGAACTTACTGAAAATTTTATCTCGCACATCCTCGGGTAGCGACAGGAAGTGTTTAATGAATCTTTACAAGAGTCTCATTTCATCACGATTGGACTATGGTCGCGCCGTATATCACTCTGCCGCCCCTAGTGCGCTGAAGATGCTGGATCCCGTCCACTATCTAGGTATCCGCCTGGCCGCTGGCGCTTTCAGAAGAAGCCCTATTGAAAGTTTATACGTCGAATCAAATGCGTGGTCACTCCACCTGCAGAGAACATACACCAGCCTCACATATTTCCTTAAAGTGCACTCTAATCATCAGCATCCATGTTCTAATACCGTTAACGATATGACGTGTGCTACACTTTTCCGTAATCGTCCCTCTGTAAGACAGCCTTTCTCACTGCGTGTCAGGGAGCTTAGCGAAGAAATGGATATCCCACTCCTCGAACATCGCTTAATGCGTTCAGCCAAGCTGTTACCACCTTGGGTGTGGCAGGTAGTAGCATGTGATATATCCTTTGTAGAGGTTACAAAGCACGCTTCAGAGGTGGAAATCCGAATGCATTTCCTAGAATTACAGTCCAAGTACTCATGCACAGAATTTTACACAGACGCGTCTAAATCACATGCTGGAGTGTCTTATGCAGCCATCGTTCCGTCCTTTTCGGAATCCGGCGTACTCCACCCAGAAACAAGTATCTTTACGGCTGAGGCCTACGCAATATTGTCAGCTGTAAAGCATATAAAGAAATAAAAAATATTATATTTACAGACTCCCAAACCCACGAAACACAAAACGTCTTAAAAACTTCTTGGAACGGCTTCAAACGGCTAAAGACGTCTTGGTATACGCGAAGACGTTAAACAGATGTTCTTGGAAACATTATGTAGTAGGAAGTACGGTTTATCAAATATGCTATTGTGTTTCAGCTGTGGTAACATCGCAGCTCAGGCGTCACCGGAGTATGCATTAGTTAACGTCTTGAGAGCGTCTAACTCAAGAACTTATTTAGATGTTTTTGTCAGAAAATGTGGGACATGCTTGGGCGTGCGCCATGAAAGTGAAAAAGACTTAAAATGCGCGTGCCCGACGCGCAGCATTACATTCCATGCGACTTTAACAAGCCATATGCAATCCATTAACGTCGCATCCTATAGCATTTCGCTCCTTTTCCCCTTTGGGTAAATAATCAGAAAAATCCTGCGGGGTTATTTTCTTTGATTCCTTTCCGATCGCCGCGTCGACAACGTGTTTGCCGCGCGGCCAGCAAAACTCACCCGTGCCACGGCGCGATGCATGATACGGGTGAGTCTGTGACACGGTGTAAGCATAGAGAAACATACTACGTATAAAGAGCGGACACTCCCGTACGGCCTTGCGGCCCAGCTACTGCACTGCTACCAGCGCGACCAGCGGCTGGTCAGACCGTCAATTTTGTCTTGCGAGATTCGGGACGCCTGGTTTGGCTCTGTTTTGGTTTCGGTTTTGACAGCAGCGCTTTTCAATATGATTTACCTAGCTGTTTAAGTGTTCAACTACGTTGTCTTTAGTGAAGCTTCGGTGTTGTGTTTTTGGCATGAACATGCGTATAAACTAGCAGATCGCAATCTTTTTACTAAACAAAAACAAGCAAGGTTGTCGATGTACCATGCAAAACGGAATTTGCTCATGCGTACAGCATAAAATCATGCTGTCAGATATTTTGTTGTTGTTTTTGTTCTCACTTTTTTGCCGTTCTTCTGAATTACACACAACAGGAAGCAGTAGTGGCACAGTACAAAATGCTTTATTTTTCCTTGTTTACAAGCGTACTACCAAGATCCTATTGGACACAACTAATTTCAGTACATATCCTTAAAATTGCAGGTAAAGAGCAGGCAGAACAACAAGAATGGTTTAGCAATGACAGCAACGCGTTATGTACATCCCACGCTTACGAACCAGCCTCGGTGGGCGCCGAAGCATATATTGTATGCTACGCACGCAAAAATACACTCCATCAGCATCAATAAACATCTCTTTAAGAATGTTGAACGCAAACAACTGCAAATTCTTAGTGCAGACAAAAGGATGCAACTTACCGCAGCAGCGAACCGGCGTGTTGAAAGCGCGGCGAGGTGGGCGTATCCAGCGGCACATGACCGGAGCAGCCGGCGCAGCATCAACGTTTCTATGGAGACGGGACACCACAGAGGGCACGTATTAGAGAAATATATGACGCGTCGTTGCAGCCCGCTGGAGGCATGATAACCTGTCTATCTTAGAAGCGAAGTGGAAGCGCTTGTGGCTACGCCATCTGGCGGGTGGTCAGACCCTCAATTGCTCGGCCGCGAAACGGCCCTTGTGGCCACTCTTTAAATAGTATGTTTCTCTATGGTGTAAGATATATCTTACACCGACAACCGGCCGCCTGAAGGCCGCCCACAACGCTGCTTTCTAATTTTCTTTACTTCGGGTTTTCCACCACCACCACACCGTGGTCTGTCAAGGCAGTCAAAGTTTAGAAAAAAAAGAAAACGGCCGGGCGCACACGTGCGCACCCGTTCACCGTCCTGAGCCGCTATTCTGGACATTCCGCCATTTTCTTCGAAGCGTGACGTACGCGCGACGCTTACAAAATGGCGCCGATAGCCCCGATTTGCTTTCGTAACGTGACGCAAATTTGACGTTTAGCCTAAGAAACTGTAATGTAGGCATTGAACATAGCGTGGTTGATAAAGCAAAACAGTTTTCCTCCCCAGTAAAAATAAAGCAGCTAGCTCAAAGCGTACGATTATTCCATCAAAATCGTTTCTCGCTTCCGTCGTCTGCATGCGCACAAGCTGTCGTCTGCTTCATTATCTAGGATGCTTGTCCTTGGGAAACACAATGAGTCATCGTATACTGGCGCGCACGCGCTTGCTTTGTAGCTTGAGACAACATACGCGACCTGATGATGATTTGATGATGATTTATTGGCATCCCCTTTGAAACGGGGTGACGACACCCGGTGATGATGAGCGCACGCTCTAGGCCGCGTTATCGCTATCTCGTGAAACGCAAGTGACTCAGCCCGACTCGTCTGGCTGAGAAGCGGCCGAATTTCATCGATAGCGTTGCGCGCGCCACAGGTATCCGCTTGCGCGGCGCAACCGTCGGCACTGCCATCTCTTGTTCACTTCGCTGCTTACTCGCACCGCGAGAGGAAACTTCAAGACGCCGCCTTGCGTATATTTATTTTTATAAATTAAAAAAGTCGCTTTGTCATAGCCTTTGATGACGCGAAAAGACATTAGTATTGATTACAATACAAACCCAGTAGCGAGAAGTGCAAAAAGTCGCAAGAAGTTTGCTAGTTTCAACCAATATTAATTCAAATAAACGTGTTTTTAATAGAAATGATGGTTCAAAGCACAAATGCCAACACCACCCGAGAGCAATGCAAATGCTATGAGCACGCGTTGTGAACAAAATATTTTTATGGCCCCAAATGACAGGGAAAATGCGGCGACACGCATGCCTCTCCACTGCCATTACATAATGGCCGCTCGTTACCATAATTCGTGCGGCTCGTCGCACCACAAATTATGGCGCAAAATCTCTGCAATGGCGGCACAGCGCAACGTCACGCAACGTCAAATTGACGTTTACGAAACGGCCCTTCCTGTGACGATCCTCACGGGATATTCCTTGAGCCAATGAACAAGCTGACATGCCGGCTGTCTTGGAACGCCACCACATATTCGCGAAATTGCGGATGCATTGCACGGGCTTCTGCACGCTACCGTCCACTTTCTTTTTAAAGCGCTAAAGTCGCAATATAGGTGCCAAGGACTACAAAAAAGTATTAGTCGATAGAACTTGCAGCTTCACGTCACGTTTCGTCATTCTGACGAAAACGCAAAATTGCATTTTGCAAAACTTCCGTTTCCCGGCCCAAATTTCAAAACACGTGACCTCTGGACAGCCAAGATGGCGGATAATGGCGGCCGTGCAGCCGCCATGCGTGTCCCTTATCAGAGCCGTGCCTCCCTTTCGTTCCCTTTGCGTGAACGAACGGTGAAGCCGGAATTGCGATACCAGCTATCGTCGCCGACATCTGTGGCCGCGTGCGACAGATCTGACCGCACCAGGGGGCGCGCTGAAGTTACCAGCGTCGGCTTCACTCTCAGGAGTGAACGAGTGAAGCCGACGGGAGCGGACGTGTCGAGTTGAGGTGCCATTTCAGCGCAGCAGGAGCAGCGTGCCAAAGAGATAAGTTTTGTTATTTTATATTTCACTTTTTGGTTTTTTTAGGAGGGTTAGCTTAGCCAAGCAATCTTTATAAATTATTTTAATGCTTTTTCACTTTCTTGGTCTTCTCGCTTAGATAAAAGTAGGTAAAGAATAATTTTTTTTGCCACATCTACGCCTTGTTAGTACGAGATGATGGTTGGTACTAGGGGGAACCCACGCGTGCGTTGTTCTGAGTGCGAGCGTTCCTACGCGCTGGAAGAAACGCGGTTTAAGTCAGCACGCGAAGCGAGTGATGCAGATTTTATCTGTAGGATGTGTATGCTAGGGTCGCGGCTAGACCGCCTAGAGCAAGATAAGGATAAGTTAGCTAAGCGGGTTGGAAAGCTAGAAAAGGACCTTAAAATCGAGCAGAGGCAGAGGAAGGAGGCAGAAGAAAAGCTAGCTAACGCAGAAATCCAGCTGAGCGCCACCATTCTGCAAAGCAATGATGAACGCATCGAGGCGAGCACCGCGAACGGAGCTGGCTCCGATGCGAGTGCAGAGACAGCCGAACCCGCCACGCCGGGAAGCAGTGGCGGAAACGTCAGTGATAGTCACGAAGGGGATATCACTGACGCGGCCGGGGAAGAAAACAAAGCCAAGGGCAAGGATAAGAAAGGAGGGGAGGGCATTGTGACTTCGGGGGCAGCTTTCGGCGATGAGGGGGAAGGAAAGGATCGAGTTGTCTTTGTTGGGGATTCCAACATGCGTAAAGTAGAACCGGCGATAGCAGAGAGGGTAGGGGCAGATGAACGAGTCCAGGTTAGCGCGCTTCCGGGAAAGCCGATTAGAGAGGTGATAGCGAAGACCAAGGAACGCATGTGGGACACAATGGAGGAGAGACACCTAGTGGTGATAATGGGCGGAGTGATTGACGTACTGCACGGACGAGGAGCAGGGATCACAAAGCAAATAGCCAAAGGGGTCACCGACCTGCGGAATGTTTCAAAGGAAGTACAAATCGCGGTGTGCACGGTGCCAGAGGTTGAAAGGCAGGGTTATAAAATTGAAAGGGCAGTTCTTGCAGTAAACAGGGAAATTTGGACTCTAGCTAAAGCAATGAATTTTACGGTCATTGACATCAACCGAGAAGTGCACCGAGCAGGCCGCGAAGGCTCTTTTGTGGTTGACGGGATACATTTTAGTGAAAGTGTAGCAACACCGGTCGGACGTCGATTCGCGGCACGAGCTGTAGCTTTTTTAGGCGGGCCCCAGGCAATCAGGAAGCAGGATTGAGTATTGAACATAGCGAAACACCAGTAAAGGGCAGAATTAGGCGACCAGGAGTCAAGAAAAGACGCAGAAAGGATAAGAATAGAGAAGGTAAAATTTGCTACATTAACATGCAGGGTGGTCGCAAGCAGAAAAAATGGCTGGAAATTCAAAAGCAATTGAATGATGAAGCGATTAGCGTGTACGCCTTGACCGAAACGCATCTACGAGATTTGGAGCAGCCGCCTGTTATTGACAACTTTGTATGGGAAGGGTGCAACAGAATGACCGGGTCAAGGAAAGGCGGAGGCGTAGGCGTACTAATTAGGCGAGGTCAGAAGTCGCGAAGGGTAAACGAGACATGTAAAGAGCATTTATGGATTAGTGGTACATGGCAAGGTAAAAAGACGAGGCTTGGAGTAGCTTACCTATGGACAGGTAGTGATAGCAGAGAAAAAAAATAAGGAATTGGTCGATTGCATTGAAGCGATATTAATGAGTTCAGTAACCCGGG
This sequence comes from Dermacentor silvarum, assembly GCF_013339745.2. Lineage (NCBI taxonomy): Eukaryota > Metazoa > Arthropoda > Arachnida > Ixodida > Ixodidae > Dermacentor > Dermacentor silvarum. The sequence continues at coordinate 161,819,074 of NC_051160.1, forward strand.
CCAGGTGATATTAGTGGGAGATATGAACGCGCACATGGACGATTTAGACGGATGTACTGATTACAACGGCTCTCTAGTGCTGGATTTGTGTGATGAACAGAACTTTGTAGTAGTTAACAGGGAGAATAAGTGTCATGGACAGGTAACGTGGCAATGCGGAAACAGGCAGTCATGTATCGACTACGCCTTAGTCTCAGAAATGGTCTACGAACAACTAGACCAAATGATAATAGACGAAAATGGAAAAAAATAGCCTGGGAAGCGATCATAGACGATTAACATTAAAGTTTGGGCGAGATACCAGCGCAGAACATGAACCAATAGCCTCAGAGTTTTTAAAAATGAATGATGAGCAAATAACAGAGATCGCAAACAACATAGAGAAGAAAATTGAGGCTTTTCCTACAGCAGTCTGGGAATATAAGGAACTGGTGGAGGTTATGCAGCATGAAATAAGGCGGACACGGCAAAACAATTGTTGGATTGGAAAGAGGAAACCACGTAAGTGGTGGAACAAGGAAATTAAACAAGCTATAGAAGAGCGTAAAGAGGCATCTAGGGTTCATCGAGAAGCCAAAAAGTTGGGATTACAAGAAGAGGTGCTCCTTAGATGGAATAGATACTGAGAAAAGAAAAGGGTTGCGAGTGAGCTCGGGCAAGAGAAAATTAAATGCGCAAGTGAACGTTGGGTGCACAACATTGACAAAAGAGACAAAGGCGCCCCAAAAAGATTCTGGAACAATATAAAAGCACTCGGAGCTCCAACTAGAAACTCGCAAACGGCTATAAGGGATGAAGACGGTAACATCTATGAAGGCGATGATGCGCTGCGGTACATCACAGACGTTATCAGGCATAACTTCGGCACGAGAAAAAGCGTAGTTCAGACAACAAATCCAGCAACAACAGAGAGGCCTGAGAGATCAGAATTTAGCATAGAAAGCCTTTATTGGAAAAAGGCAGCAGAAAATGTCCCTAACAACACGACAGCAGGACCGGATGATATCCCAATACAGCTAATCAAAAACCTCGGTCCAAAAAGCAAGGCACTGCTGACTAATGCCATAGAGCAAGTGATTAGAACAAAGAATATTCCCGTTGTATGGCGTGAAAACAAGATGAATCTCATCTATACAAAGGCAAAGGAGATAAGGATAAGACGAGCTCGTACAGGCCAGTTACAGTAACGTCGGTGATATATAGAATGGCAATGCAAGCCATAAAATTAGAACTGTCGAAGTGGGTGGAGGAAAACGGTGTATTGGGGGAACTACAGAATGGGTTCAGGCCAGGCAGACGCTTAGAAGACAATATGTTTGTACTAACTCAGTGCATAGAGATTTCAGTAGCTCAGAAAAGACCTTTATGGATAGCATTTCTAGATATTAAAGGAGCTTATGACAACGTAGACAGGGAATTGTTGTGGGATATTCTTCAATACGAAGCCATAGATGACGATTTCGTGGAGCTGCTGAGGGAGATATATCGAGACAACCAAGTACAAGTGGCATGGGAAGGCCGAAAAGGTAATGAAATGGTGGGAATTCACCAAGGATTGAAGCAAGGATGCCCTTTGTCACCATTGTTGTTCACGCTTTACGTCAAGGGCATAGAAAGACGACTGGAAAACAGCGAATTAGGTTTTGATTTATCCTACATGCGTAATGGACAAATGGTGCAACAGAAGGTCCCTGGACTGATGTACGCAGACGACATTGTGCTACTAGCGGACAATAAAAAAGATTTACAGATACTTGCGAATATCTGTGGGAACGCAGCGACAAATCTAGGCCTTAAGTTTAGCACAGAGAAATCAGGGATTATGATCTTTAATGAACACACGAGTAACTTCGTGGTGTCAATTCAACAGCAAGTAATGCCCATAGTGAAGCAATATAAGTACCTCGGCCTACACATAAACGAAGGAAAGAATTACTCAAGCAACCACCAAGATAATCTGAAAATAAAGGGTAAGCTGAATGCAGCAATAATGAAACACAGAGCACTGTGGGGCCACAATAAATATGAGGTGGTGCGTGCAATCTGGAAAGGAGTAATCGTGCCAGCGCTAACATTCGCAAATGCCATTATATGCTTAAAATCGGATATATTGGCGGGTTTGGAAGTTAACCAAAGATCAGTAGGCCGGTTGGCTTTGGGAGCACACGGTAATACGACAAATGAAGCAGTGCATGGTGACATGGGTTGGGCCTCTTTTGAAGTCAGAGAAGCACAAAGCAAAATTAGTTTTGAAGAAAGGCTCAGGAACATGGATGAAAATAAATGGGCGGCTAAAGTGAACAAGTATCTCTACATGAAAAGCGTGGACACAGAATGGAGGAAGAGGTCAAGGAAGTTGGCAACCAAGTACAGGATAATCGAAACTGTAAATAAACAACCAGGGGTCATCAGAAAGAAAGTGAGAGAAATAGAGACCGTGAATTGGATGCAAAGAATGGAAACGAAAAGGACAATGGAGATTTACAAGAATGAGAAGAAAGAAATTAGAAGGGAAAATCTGTACGATAACACAAAGGGCAGTGCCTTGCTATTTGAGGCTCTAGCCGGTTGCCTAAGGACGAAAACATATCGGAACAAATATTCGGAACTAGATGAGACATGTGTATGCTGCAGTAAAGATCCAGAGACCACTCAGCACATCCTAATGGAATGCGACGGGATCCACCCAGCAAGAACCGTAGGTAACGTGCAACTCCCAGAAGCGCTTGGGTTTAAAGTGGAAGGAAACATAAACAGATCAGCCGTAGAGATCAGCAAGAGACGATTAGAGTACTGGTGGAAAAAAATAGGGAAAAGATGGATAGGACCTGATCTCTTAAAATCATAGGCAGCGGTACAAGGTAAATTTTTGAAAAAGAAAAATAATGAGAGGTATACAAAAATGCTAGATAAAGAACAAATATAGTATACCTGATTAAATCAAGCAGGCTAGGTGACTATTTGTCGCCGCCCCGTTTCAAAGAGGATGCCAATAAATCATCATCATAATCGCTAAAACCCCTATATATAAAAAGTAGCGCCATCCACTTCCCTCCTCCTCCGTTCCACTATCGCGCTCGGCGCGACCAGCGCGATCGAGGCGCGATATCGACAGTGGCGCCGCCTGCGTCGGGCCTGCCGTGGCAGACGACAGCTAACGCGCTACCAGAGGAAATCCGAGGAAAACTTCGATCGCGCCCTGCGGAGAAGTTTTTGAGGCGCGATTTTGCTTCGTCAGTCAGTAACTGGTCTTAATGATGCCGTTTTGGAAGTAGCAACGCGACGATGCGATACGGCGCAAATATCAAGTGTGCAGCAAGCGTTTGCGCACGCCGGATGGTAAACAAAAAAAGCCTTTTGCCCTCGCCTTGTCGGTTGCGGCAACTTAAGGCGCAGCAGCATGCCATCACAACGAAGTTATGGTCCTAACACGTTTGATCCGTTCGTGCGTACAGCACTTTCGTCGCACAGGCCCCGGAATGGCAGTCGGAGCGCGCTGGAACGAAAAAAATATACAAAAGCGCAACGCGTGCTTCCACGTGACACGGATTGGCCAATGGGGGAGCGGAGGAGGCTGGGGCGACAGGAGGCGGCAAGGAGGAAACGCCGGGGTGAGCGCGGTGGCGGCAAGATCTAAGAATGGCGCTACTTTTTATATATAGGGGTAAAGATATACTTTTTATATATTATTTTATACCAGCGCTTGCATGTAGGCTACCTAACCGCGAGTAGAGCTTCCAGGGGCTTTAAGCGCGAGCGATTCAAAGGGCCGTGCTCATGGCTCGCAAGCGTTCGCTCGCCGGTGCTCATGGTTCTCTTCCCAAGTTCTATCGAGTCTGCATAGCGTGTGCACCGCTCGTGGCTCTTTTGGTTACGTTCAAGCCTTGACCAGCGCCTGCAGACACGGTGCAGTTCCTTACGGTACGTACACGTTTACCTGCTACAACTTGCAACTTGCACGCCACTTTTGTTTTTGCGGGCCCGTGCATCTTTTGTGTGTCCAGGGCAGATATATTTTCAATAGCGTTATGAAGATTTTGTGCAATTAAAAATTAATCCGCACAATTACACGTAAAATAAACATCAGGGCTGCAACTTTACAGACTGCTGAGCATCTTTTGAAGTGTGAAGCAGGTCATGAATTGTAATTTTCTTACATTCTTGTCACCCATATGTCGTTGTCAAAGTTTGTATGCTGTTATAAATTTGTTTTTATCTTGCTGTAGAGCCTATGTTGGAACGGAAATAAAGAGTTCAACGGTGGCTAAGCTGCCATATTTTTCAACATTTGTGTGCTCATCACTCAAACTAAGGTAAATATATAGAAGCATGCTAGGCTTGACTGTTTTGTTGACTGTCTCTTTTTATTTCCTATGCAGCAATTTTACTCTTTCACGGAACCACAAGGCCTGCTGGCTTCCATTGTTTTTGTCTAGTCAAGGTAAGTCGCATGGTTGCAAGCCAGAGCCTGAATGTATGCTTATTCGGTCGCTTTGTTTATGTGCGTGAACAATCTCTGCATTGTTTCCATACTTTTGGCATTTGACCATGTGTATGCTGCTACAAATTTGTTGGTCTTTGTAGGGCATATTTGTAGGGCATATGTTCTGCAAACAGATGAACAGGGGCCAAACAGTGTTTGTTTCGCACAGTTTCATGCACACCTAATTAATCTTAAGGTAAACCTGTAGGAGCATGCGAGGCTTGACTGTTCTGTTAAGTGGCTCCTTTTGATTTCTATGCACCTCTTTTGTGTATTGTTATTTCTTATTTGGCACCATGTGGCTGCCTGGCTGCCATTTCTGTTAGTCATGGTAAGCCAAAGCTTAACTATAATTGTATTGCTGTTGAAAATGCTTGCTGTTTACTGACAACTGTGGTGTTGATATATAGTTTACGTGCTTTTCGTTCACTTTTTTCTTCACTGTTGTATTACAGAGCAAACTTCTGTGGGCAGCCAGTGGTATCCAAGAGGGAAGGGACCTGGATTGCTGTGGTTACTGCAGCTGCGTCTTATTTATGTGGTCACCTTTTCTACTGTATTTAAAAATTTTGTAAAACCATTCTGCATGTCTTTTAATTTATTGGTGAATAAAGCCGCTTTCTCACAAGGTCAGGTTGTATTTTTTCTGCATGTTGTTATGCACATTTGATATATGTTAAAACATTTAATGCAAGTTATTATAAATAATATAATGTAATGCTTCAATTTATTTTTCAGTTCTGTATAGTAACATATGTACTATGAAGCTAGCATACGGATGCATGGTATGCTGAAGTGGCCATTAATTTTGCTTACCACGTCACTTCAGGATGACAATCTATAAATGCTGCTTAAAAGATAGCTTCAAAAGCCTGCATATTGTTGCTGAAGCCATTATGCTTTATGACTTAAACAATACGCAGGCTTTTATAGCTTAATTAAGAATTTTGCTAGACGTCCCCAGAATTCGGCTATAATTTAAAACAGAATTCTGGGAACGTCTGATAAAGTTCTTAACTTGTTCTTGTCAAGATGTTTTATAAAAACCTGCATAATGCTTCCGAAGCCATGATTACAGAATTCTGGGAACGTCTAATACAATTCTTAGTTGGTCTTGTCGAGATGTTTATTAGCCAACTTTTAACGTAACGTTAGCACGGCTTACTGAAGTACCTGTAGACGTCCACGGCTAGAAAATGTCTTTACCAGGACAGCTATTAGACTTTTGAATTATCCGTTCAAGACATCTTTTAGACATCAAATAGCTGCTTGTGTGTTTCGTGGGAAGCATCGTAAAAGCCTTGAAATCACCCTGTAAACAAAAACATTCTGTACTCATTGAGCTCTATTCTGTTCTTTGTAGAGCATATGCAACTAAACAGCATGTCATTATATGTTGGGTGCCTGGGCATATAGGCATCGAGGGCAATGTCCTTGCCGACCAAATGGCCACATTAGTCACATCACCCGCTATTAACCCTACAGCTACTGTTCCTGCAACAGATTTGAAACCTTTCTTGCGAACGAAACTGCGACGCCACTGGCAACGCTTGTGGGACGCAGAAACAAGTAATAAGCTTCATTTTATTAAGTCACAGTTAGGTTACTGGCCCTCCGTAACGAAAACCCGGCGAACTGATATCATATTCTGTCGTCTCAGAATAGGACACACGTACGGCACCCACAATTTTCTATTGAATGCTAATGATCATCCAACCTGTGGTAGATGTGGCGAGAGGCTCACCGTCCTCCACGTCCTCCTGGAGTGTCGGGAAGCCGAAAGACAAAGAAACACTTTCCTCTAGCATATCGCTATTGCGTCCCTCTACATTGCGCTATGTTTCTTGGTAAAGAACCGCTTTTTAACACCAAAGCAGTCCTAGATTTCTTGAACGATGTGGTCCTGCATGTTACTGTATTAGCCCAATAAGTTCGTAGCACATCCTCTCTCCAGAGAATGTTGCTGTGCTAGTTTTTTATAGCACATGCATCCATGCCCTTGTGTTTCAAGGGCTCTGTTTAGGCACTTGTACTTCTCCCTAATTCTTGCATCTGTAATATTTTGCAAGTCGCGTCATTCTTTCGGAATGCATTGTTCATGTCCATCGAACACATACTTAGTCATTCTCATAATCTTATTAGGTATAGATTTTATGCACTTTAAAGCGACTGTTTTTAGGCCCCTTTACAGCATGCCACATCGAATGTTCGTATAATTCACTATTCATGTTCTACTAACAAGCCATTACCATCTGTCTTGGCACTCTTTGGCCACATCTGGCCCTTGCGCCAATAAACCACATTAATCAATCAAATGTGCAGATAGGTTTTAAATCCTACAATATTGTTATCTGTGAACGCCAGGTCCAGCTTGGCTTAAACAAGTTATCTAGATGGGCGGATGAAAACGGGTTTAAAGTGAACGCGCAGAAAAATACTTGCATGCTTTTCTCCAAGAGAGCCCGCAGGGGCGTCTGCGTAAGCAGGCGTTTGGTGTGTTGCGACACCACAGATCGGAGCACATGAGGGTTGGACCCTCCCGCGCGTAGCATGCCCGGCTTAGCCTTGTCTGGGGAAAGGGGGATCCTGGGGGTTGAGCGAATACCGGGTGTTTGGACCTTTAAGCATGGAGGTAAAAAATACTAGGAGGGAGCGTCACGTGATTCCGCTAGCCTCGGCAAGCCAACCTCCTCTGAAGCCACCCCTTCCTCTCTCAGGGGCCCCGTGCGCGGTGCCTTATGGGGCGGAAAAGGCCCACAAGGTTGCCGGAACATTCGTGATTGCTTGGTACGTGGTAACTTTTAGTGGCGCCTGCCGTCACTGGCTTGGAGGCCCGTATGCGGGTGGTGGTTTTCTGCTAGTGCGCGCGTCGTTCTTCGCTTCAAATGCGATGCCTTGAAACGTGGAGCAAGACTGGGGCGTCTGACTCATGAAAACAGAAAATTTTCAAGGCGTCACTTGCGCTTACCACCGCGGTTAGTGGAGTTTCCAGCGCTCGCGGCTCGAAACCCGTCCAGACGCCCGAGTGTGGTCTATTTTCCTACGTACTCAAGTTTCGTCAAATCAGCCGTTGTGCACCTTAAGCTGTGGTGCGTATTATCTTGCTAATTTTTCGTCCCGCTGTCTTGCACCTAGAAAGAAACCAGATGTCTTGAGGGACACTTTTTTTGTCGCATTTTCGCTTAATAAAAGGCTGGTGTGCGTGTTTTATTTTGAGAGAAATAATTTTTGTCACGCTGTCTTGCACCTAGGAAGAAACGAGATGTTTTGAAGGACACTTTTTTGTCGCATTTTCGCTTAATAAAAGGCTCTGGTGGGCGTGTTTCATTTTGTGAGAAATAAATAGCATTAGCCTGCATTCTAAACGCAGAAGTAATCGCCGTTTATTCAGATTTACGTGTACTATTTTGCAAGATTCTGTGGTGCGACGACGCTGTTGAGACGCGCCTTTGGGATCAATTTTCGTTATATAATAAAGGAAATGGACGGGATTTGTGCATTATCTAGAGTTTATTCAGCTGTTTCCGAATGCGAGTATAGCCCCACAGCATAATTATCTCCTAGAATCAAACACTGCCAGGGGGACCCTTCTTCCTCTGCTAGTGTGAAACGGCATGAAAACTGAATACATAGCGGCAAGAGAAAAATGGCAGCATTCATTTGCACTTGTGGATTCATTGTGTTGCTGGTGTACTTGTACTATGGAAAGCACATTTTCATGACAACAGTAATTGTTTCATTCTTTATTCAGTGTTTATTGCACCTATAGAAGCCAGAAGATTTCACACAAATACAGAAGGAAGCCACATTTATAATTTAAATGAAGTACATTGCAAAGATAATACACAAAAGAAAATTATAAACAGCAAGTAGGAAAACTTATTGTGCCACTGCTCTTCGGTATCAGTATTAGCATGCTTGTATGCCACAGGGCATTTGTATAATAATGTTATACAAAGTAAACTATATCACATGTAGTATTGATACCTTTAATAAAACTGGCCAATGGGATCAGCTGTCCTTGAATGTAGCTGTAGTTTTGCTTGCAATGCCTTGTATGCAACGCCTTCAATACAGGGCTATAATTGTATAGTATTTATATCTGCGTTGTCCTCACAAATATCGAAAGGCTTCAGTGATTGTGCTTGTCAGAAAAGTAAGCAATACATATGCGGAAATTAAAAAAAGAGTGGTAGTTCACAAAGTCAAAGTTGAAACAATTGATGTGAGGTCAGACCCACAAAGTAAGTATGTCAACATTAAAATACAATGCATTTTGCTGCAATGCAATTTCCACAAAAGTCAGGTAAAAGACATACAGGATAAACATTAAAAAAAACATTGTCATCCTCAAGCGTATACCTAGCTCACACATAATCCATTGAGAGCATTCACAGCATGTCCATGTCATCACACAGTTTGCTCTAGTGAAAGGTGGGCCAGCTAACCTACCGTCATTGTCCACACTGTTTAGCTTGGGCTGAACAGAACAATTGTTTAAGCATAATTTGCATGCAGGCGATTCAAGCTACAGCATTCAGCAAGACAACAAACATGTACTTGCAGAATTTACAATAAGGTATCACATTTTCCCTCTATAAAAGTTTGACATCTGCATACAACGCTCTTGAACAATATATGCACTTTACAATATCACTCAAAAAACAAATAAATGCCTTAACATAAAACCTGGTGGGACAGCTGAAGTTGATGGATAAAGGAATTAATTGTGTGGGCCATCATGAACATAATTCACCCACGAGAAAACTTGTGCAGCAATTCTTCCAGTACTGCGAGCCGCAGGCACCCAAGCTCAGACACATTGCCTGGGTCAGCAGAGTAACCATGATCCTGTAAAATTGCTTCTGTGAGTGGTTCACTGGCTGCAGGGCTTCTCTGAGGGGCAGTGAGGTTAATTACATCGATGGAGTATGGTTTTTTCAGAGGAGCGTACAAAGAGAATTTCGATGTGTTCCAATAGAAAGCAATTTCCGCCATCAATGTCCTTGACCTCATTACGAACTATCAGACGCTTCAATGCTGCTGCAAACTGCTTTGCTGTTGAGTTGTCATTGCAGCCCCCAAATGATTTTATTGCAGCAAAAAAGTAACTCAAGGTGGTCCTGACTGAGCTTGGAAGTCGGAAGATATGCCAATAGGCCATTTTCTGTAACCAAGTGGTTGTATGGATGGTTGTCTAAGCACACCACAAAGCAAATGAAGCCTGTCTTTTGGTTGGTCCCTGTCATTAGTTTACCAGCTGCAGACTCCCTAAGCGAGCAAAAGTAGGCCAAAAGTTCTTTGACATACGCAGTGACAGGAGCCACATTTTCAGGACACAGCGGTCCTTTCTATTCTTCTTGCCTTGGATGTCTTGAATTTAAAATGTCAAATGCATTGTTGACATGTCTGATAAACTCTTCTGTTGGCAAGGAATTTGAAAATTTTGAATTTTTTTGAGCTCTGCAGTCACCCAGAGCATCTGCTAGCGATTGACTATTTGCATCGATTGAATGTTTGAGCCAACAATGAGACTTTCATGGGCTGGCTTTTCCAGGTAATATGTGCTTGTCTAAGTTTGTTTGCAAATGTAGGCCCTCTGTGTACTGGATTTCATGCAGCTCATCAATGCGTTTCAACAATATGAACTGTTTGTTCGTATCACAATAGCCTTTTTTATCGAACAGGGTGTGCCGCAGTAGCTTCAACATGTGACAGGGATCCAACATGGCAAAGAAAAGCTTTTTTGTCACTGGATGTGGAAAAGAAGCATCCAGCTCAGTCAGGTCCATCTTGCAGCCAAGGCTGTGCAGCAATGACAAATTCGCTGCAGCGCCTTCGCAGGTCAAACTCACAATGTGTGCACCTTTTTCGTGAGTGAAGCTAGCAGCTTGCAGTACCAAATTGCGCCTCTGCTCACCACCAAGGCCATGCACTAGAAAGTAGCCAATCGGCAGCTTCCATCTGCCATTGATTGCAACAAGCATTAAAACAAATGCATCTTAGGCTACTGGAAAGCTGTCATCATTGACATCAATGCCCATGTCAACATATTCATGGAAGCTTTTCCCATCCCACACTACTTCTTTGAATGGCCATCTCATCCACAACCAGATTTCATAATGTGGAGAGCCGTGCTTTACCTTGATAGCCAATGCAGTCATTGCCTCTTTTGAAAAGTCAGCAGCCCTATCAATGGATTGATATCATTTACACAGTGTCTTTGGATGCGGGAGGCATGTGTTGAAAACAGCTCGTACATATCTGTATGCGCTAGGGGAATAAAAATGCAAAGTCAGTGGAAATGGTCTGAGCTCTGGCGAGTAAGCGGGTGACATTGCTGGAACCAGACTTATGTGGCAGTTGACGCATGAGCAACTCTTTTTTTTTTGCCCCACCAAGACTCTATAATATGGCGACATCCTCATTTCCTAGAATGCGATTGTCAGATAAATCTTCTATGACATTTTCGAGATGAGCAACCTTTTGAAAAAGCTGTTGATGGGATTGCCGTAGAGTCTTCATCTTCTTCTTAGTCGCAGTTTGTAATTGTGTAACGCCATACTTCATGCCTTAGAAAGGCCTTTTCAGGTGCGTCTTCTGCTGGCTGTGGCTGCAAAATATCACGCGCTGTAACAGGTGCACGAGCGACCAACATGACACAAAGCACGTACGCAGAACAAATTAATTGTTGTGGCATACACTCTTGTGCAAGCTATGAAGAATATAATGCTTAATTTTAGGTCATTACATTGCTCACGACGGTTTCCGTTTACACTTTTGTGAACTTAAAAACTGTGGGGGCATAAAACTGCCATCCACACGAGCTTGCTAGTGCCACTTAATTTTGTTTGTTTATTTATTTGCTAAATACTGCAGGCCCATCTGGGCCCAGGCAGGAAAGGTAGAAGTACAAAACAACTAACACAGAAGAGGCCAATGTAGCATAGTTCAATGATAGATGTTTTAAAGAAGCCTTTTAGTTTGAGTGGGCAAAATATACTGAGCTCATATATCAGGGCTCATTGTGACCGATCGAACATATAAAGAGCATAGAAAATTGTGAAAAACCTGTTGGTCTTCTAGTTATTGTGTCATTGGAATGGAAAAGAAAGATTGAAAAAGGATTATTGGCCGATAATTGATGTTTAATGCAAACCCCGAGGAAACTCATACCACTGCGAACAAATATGAATGTTTCAGTATTTAATTAGATGGTTGCCATGATCATAAATGTTAGTGTCCAAGTGCAGTTCACTGAGTGACATTTATTATGCTTGAGCTATTAAACAGTTGCCACGAAAATATATGCCACTTCACTTGCAGCTACCTAAGGAAACAAGTATGTAAAAATTGTAGTGGTCGAGTATAGTATACCTCACCATAGTATGCCTTGCTGTTCGAGGTGTCGCTGGGTTGTGTGTAGGCAGTGCTGCAGAAGCTTCACCCTTGAGCGTCCTGGAGGGCCTTGGACTGGGAGACTGGACAAAATACACCAAGTGCAATGAGGAGGGACTGCTTACTGCAACATAACTTGAAATTGCTGACCGTGCAAACGAAACACCAGATACACAGTTGAAGCTAAAACCTGGGACTAATAGCGACACCATTGGCTTCATTTAAAATTTAAGCACAATAATGACCAGCAAGCAGAACATTGTTAGGGAGATCAGTGGCTGTGGCTATATACTGTATTTTTTATCTACTGTCCCAAAAAATGTTGATAAAGCTTACCAGCACAGTTGGCATGTTATAAATTTTATTACTGTTATAAATGTTGGAGCCTAGCAAGGGTGTTAATTATGTGTGTAATGAGAGGACATGGCTGAAGTATAATTCAGAGAAGGAGTGTGTTTTCCTTATTCCAACTTTACTGAAAAAAAGTGGTTTTTCATCTTACATAACACTGCTTTGCTGCAGTTTGTTTTATTTTCCTTATCTTGTACTTATCGTAGATTGACTAAAATGAGATTATGATGTAGCATATATGGCTTTCATTCATTAGCACTTGCTTTTGCCAGTGTCAACAATGAAATTTGAACGCAGTATGCTTGTCACCTATGTCAAAAAAGGGCTGTAATGTAGCCAATGATAGGTTGAACAGTTCTATCTTTGTCTTCATTCTGAACATTACTAATAGATCTTATAAATCTGTCGAAAACATCTTACAAAAAGCTATATGACAGTCTCATATGCATTTTTGAAACTTAAATAATTACTTTAAAGGTGAAATCCAAAATATATATTAAAGGGAAACACCAGATTTTTGCAAAGCAGATCAGAACATGAATCAACCAAGGCACACATGTGAGAAAATGTCTTAAGCAAGCTCTGTGATCATTACGACAATCAAACATGCCAGGACATGTTGGATTTCGGAAGGCTCATCAGCGATGTCTGAATCAGTCAAGGATGCGCTAGCAGATGTAGCAGTACCCTCTGCTAGCACATCAATCAGACAAGCCCTCAGAGATGTCCATATCCATTGTGGCTTGATAGAGACCTGCCTGAATATAAGAAAAGCATATTTCACTTCAGGAATGGTGGGGAACGTCTACCACAGTCATGAAAAAGGTATGATCAAACTGGAAACATGCATTATGGCTGCATACAGCTGTGCACCAACTTACTGGCTCAACTTGATGCTGTTATGTTCCCGTTGATGTAGCTGCTTCACTTTAAGGTTGACTCATTGCTGTGGCATCGTCCTTTGCAAGCGTCTGCAGTTAAAGAATAACCTACCAGATATTTTTAAGGTCCAACAATAACATTTGCTGTGGAATGCATTTACACAACCTTTGTAGAATCATGCAAAAGACCTCACATGATCTGAGCATGCTTTCCCTACACACCGCATCCCCTTGTGTAGAAAACTATCTTTGATCTAAGTGTGCTTGTAAAATACACATACAGCTAATTGAATCTCGGGGGAAATGGAGCTCTAGTAACTTTGCAGTGCATGTTTCACACAAAAATATCAAAGATATAGCTGTAACACATACATAATGTAATGTAATGCCCCCTCTGTAATGCCTCCAGGCCTTCAGGGTACTACTAATAAATGAATGAAAATGATGTTCACTCCTGTAATTTAAAGTAAAACTGTGTTATTTCATCTCAACTGTTATTTACCTGTTGTTTAAAATATGTCAACCAACATCCTATCTTCTGAAAAAAAAGAAAATGATATTTAGCCTCAACATGGGGAGTTATTGAACTTTGCAACATGATGTTTGAACTTTGCACTCACGTATAAGCCGAGTTACTACGAGCAGAATATTCTCTACAAAATTATTGTTCTTGGCAACTATTGCAAAACTTGGTATGTTATGTGAAGACTAATCGTTCATGGTTTCTTCAATTAATTAGTTTTATTGCAATTTTGATTGTTTTCAGCCACAAGAAATACATACAAAATTCAGTCAATAATAATTTTTATAGCAGGAAATGTAATTCTTCGACAACAAATAGTTTCACATCGTACCTTTTTAGGAGTGTACGCTAGCTGATAAAAGTACTTTAAAGAGAAATAAATGTTTAACACTTAGTGGGAATTATGACAAAGTTGGAAAAAAAATGGCTTGAATAGGTATTGCACCACTATTTCGTCAGTTATAATTCACACGAGCACGTAGTCACTAACGATCGCGAATATTGCAGTTCCATTTTCATAAATAAAAAAAAACGTTCATTGTGCTTACCTATGGAAGGACAGGCCATTGCGCCGATTTTCTGTTCGATTAGGGCATCCTGGCACAAAACACTTCATCACGCAGGTGCGCCTACTGCTGACGGGAGTTCTCGTCGGTCTGCTAAGAGGCCGAAGACTTTGAGCAGATCTCGAACAACATTGTCGACTGCGCTACGGGCCGGCACGGCCCTAAATATGTTCGGAGTCTCCGGCTCGCCAGTCCATCCTTGGGCACAAGACGGGACGCATTTTTTCCCGTAGGGACAGCCGCTTCGGACCCTGTACGCTCGCTTAACCGCGTGCACATTTTGCAGGGGCGAAAGGCATCATTGTTTCCCAGAAGACGTCGTCAAACGCAACGAATCGTCGTCGGAAGGGCGGCTTGGTTGCCTTCACACGTTTACAGGGCGAAAGGTTCCCTCGTTTCCCTGAAACCACACCGAAACGCAACAGTCGTCCTTGAGGTGTTCCTCCCGGGTTGTTCGGCGCAATGCCGGTTAACCGACGCCTTCGTTCGCAACAGCCTTGGCGCCTGTCTGCTAATTAGGCGGCGAGACTCAACTGCTTCACACACTCGAATTCCTTCACTAACCTCGGCGCGCGTTTGTCACGCCGAGTATGTGCGCATATTCCGAAACCCCCGCAGCAGTCGAAATCGAAGCCACCGAAGCGAGCCGAGTAAAATCTACCGCTTGCCTATCACGTGAGGGCCTATTTCCCATCATCCCATTCCTCTAAATTTTTTATGACTAGGCTTCAAGATTGTCACGTGACGCTCCCTCCTAGTTTTTTTCCTTCCTCCATGCCTTTAAGGCCCCCCGGCGGAGGCAACACACCTCTTCGGCCTCTGCTTCACATAGACAGAGCCTCTAGACTGACCCACCTGGAGGAAATCCGCAGTCGCCTTTTCCTGCCCCCTCTTCAATCTTGTCTTTCTCTCTCACTTTTCCATCTGTCCTGTCTTCTAGTCACTTCTTCTCATTTCCAAATTTCTGGGCGGCAAGGGTTAACCTGGTGTAGCTATCTAACCTTGGGTATTTTATATTAGGTTATAGCGGCGATGCATGACTGGCGTCTGCAAGCATTCCATCCTTGTAGCGTCCCCTTGTTAGGCTCGGTGGTGGGTGGCTACCATCGCCGCCGAATTTGGAAATTTTATATGGCAAATCCTTTTCCCATACTTCCTGATCGCTCCCTGAAAAGGGGGCGCACCGACGACACTTTCAACTTTTTCATGAAACCCAAAGAAATATTTCCCAAGTACCATGTCATTCATTGCCAACAGGAAACGAAGACAGTCCGTACTATATCTCCATTTGTTGTAGCAAAATGCCTGACAGAAGCAATTGGCCCATGTTACAAGGTAACTAAGATGGGAAGCGGGGACCTTCTTCTGGGAGTGCGTGATAAGCCCCAGTATAACAAATTGTCGAAACTTGTTGCATTTGGTGACATCCCCGTCTCAGTGGATCCTCACAGGTCAATGAACACTGTATGCGGTGTCATCTCTGATGACGACGTTCTAGAGCTCAGTGAAAGCGAGCTGTTGGATGGATGGCGAGACCGAAACGTAGTAAAGGATCAAAGAATTAGGTTAAGGCGTGACGACAAGGAAATTCCCACAAAGCGTATAATTATTACGTTTGGAACAAGCGACCTTCCAGATTCAATCGAGACCGGATATTGTAAGCTCCGTGTACGACCGTACATACCCAATCCGCGCCGATGCTTCAAGTGTCAGCGTTTTGGGCATGGGTCTCAGAGCTGCCGAGGGCGCGCTACTTGTGCAAAATGTGCTTCTAAAGAACACGCCTCAGACAACTGCACTTCCACAACCCATTGTGCTAGCTGTGACGGAGACCAACCCGCCTATTCGCGATCGTGCCTGTCATGGAAGAAAGAAAAAGAAATAATACAACTCAAGGTCAGGCTAAACATTCCCTTTACAGAGGCGCGCAAGCGTTTTTCTGCCCATAATCAGTCTAGTCCTTCCTACACCGATGTGGCGCTCCGGGGGGCAGCGTGACATCCTGCGGCGGCCACCCAAGTCACAAAGAGTGTGACGGCGGTTACGCCATCCGCCCCCCTGGCAGGAGCAACCAGTGCTATTCCGCCCCCTACAACGCAGGGCCAGCAGTCCTCCGAGCCTGCCGGTCCCAGGGCCACTGCTCGTGCAGACCGGCCCCAAAAACCCCCTAGTGTGCCCGCGGAGCGGGCAGCATCACTGGCGCAGACGGTGGTAATGTGAGAAGCCTAGGAGAGGTTTGCTGAAAGATTTACGCCTAGATATTTTCATGATGAGGCCCGAGATAATGTGACATTTTTAATCCATTAAGAATAGTATGAGTTTGATCATTTGCGGCTGCAGGATATTGTTTTACACATTACACACAGGACATTATTTTACCAAGAACGCTTCCTTGTGGTACACCGGAAGAAACATCAGAAAGGGGCGAGGAGAAGCTGTTAGCGAAAGTGAACTGCTGCCTGTTTGAAAGAAAATTTCGAAGCCAGGATAAAGTTAGTGAGTCAAGTTTTAATGATGATAGTTACAAAAACAGGTGACAATGGGATACACGGTCAAAGGCTTTAGAAAAATCTAGAAAGACGCAGTCAGGTTGAAGGTTTGAGTCCATGTTAAAATGTAGATCTGTCGTAAATTCAAGCAATTGCGTTTCGCACGACAAACCTCTCCTGAAACCATGCTGATTATGAAGAAGGTTGTTTGATTCTAGGTGATGGTGAACATGAGATGCAATAATAAGTTCCACTATTTTACAACATAAGCACGTCAGCGATATCGGTCGGTAGTTTTCAGCCAAGTTTTTGTTATCGTCCTTGAAGATGGGTATGACTTTGGCGATTTTCCAATCTTTGGGACTCTGGCCGGTCATTAAAGATTGATGGAAAATATGGAATAAAAACTTACTAGATACAGAGCCTGTGTTATTTAGTAATTTAGAATTAATATTGTCAATACCTGCTGAAGACAAAACTTTCAAGTTATTTATGAGCTGAGAAATACCATCACTAGTAATGTCAATAGATTCCATGGATCGGTAATCTAGGTCTGTAACAATAGGCAGATTAGTGATACTTTCTTTCGTGAATACGGATGGAAAGAACTTATTGAAAACTTGTGCACACTCACTGTTAGGAATAGGGGTGTTGTTTTCATTGTGTAACTGAATGTCATTAGTATGGCGTTCAGGAGATAGAATTTGCCAGAACTTTCTAGGATTAGCCTTGAGTAGTGAAGGAAGGTGAAGGGAAAAGTATTTTTTCTGGCTAAACTTTAAGCGGAGCAGTAGGAGTTTAGACGGTTGAGATACGTTTCCCAAGCTGACGTGGTGCAAGTTCGTTTTGCGGTTCTGTATGAACGTTTCTTTTTGTTTCTGAGTAGGTGAAGGGACTTAATGAACCACGGTTTGTTTTTCTCTTGTGTTATTGTGATTAGAGGAATTTGCTGGCCAACCAATGCGCACAACTTATCTCTGAACATGACCCAGTTATCATGAACAGGCCTGGTGTGGAACGACGGTAGAAATTGATGTTTAAAAATGATTCTAGCTCTTTGTTGATTACTTCATAAGTGCCCTTGTTGTACTCACGAATTGTCTTTCTTGAGACACCTGTAAATGGTAGGATACTGAGGGACACATGGAGTAATCTGTGGTCACTGAAACAATCTGAGCATGTTACTTGCTCTATTGTCTCCGGGGCGTTCGTTAGTACAAGATCTAAAACGTTAGAGCCACGGGTAGGTTGGTTAACATTCTGGAACAGATTATAGTTTAACGTCAGGCTGATGAATGATGACGAAAAACTTCAGGACGATGACAAATGTGACCAATTAATGAGGGGGAGAATAAAGTCACCAATAAGGTATGTGAATTCGGTTGGACATAGCTGTGTGGCTTTAGCGATGCTGCAGCACAGTTCATCAATGAAGCAATGACTAGAATCTGATCTGGGGGGGGGGGGTAGCAAACGCCAATCAAAACCTTTGCAGAACGGCAGAGGCATACGGCCCAAACTATTTCCAGACTTGATGATGTGTCAATGAGGTATTACGTGAAGGTCTTTTTAATAGCCAGAAGGACACCGCCACCTCT
Source organism: Dermacentor silvarum (assembly GCF_013339745.2). Lineage (NCBI taxonomy): Eukaryota > Metazoa > Arthropoda > Arachnida > Ixodida > Ixodidae > Dermacentor > Dermacentor silvarum. The sequence goes on from NC_051160.1 coordinate 161,837,363, forward strand.
TCTATCTGTGCGAGCACGGGTTAAATATTGTAGGTTGATACACTGCGAATAATTTCGCTATCGGCAAAGTCGGGGTAAAGCCAGGTTTCGGCGAGAGCAAGAATACTGCAATCGCAGTCTTTAAGATAAGATGAGATGAGTTCGCGTTTCGACATAAGGCTCCTAATATTTGTGAATGATAATGTTAACGATGTAGCAATGGGGTGAGTTTGCGGCGCCTCACTTGTATCATGGTTTAGCTATCTGCGGATTTCCACTACAGAACCTTTTGTGGCGTGATATGCGTAAGTTTTGTCAGCAATGCGCAGTCGGTCAACGGGTAGTTTGAACGGTCTATTTAGCATCTTTGCATGCTCGATCAATTGTTTTCTGGCTTGTCGTGTAGGAAAGGAAAAGTCCTCACGAACATAGAGACCATAATCTTTTAGTTTGTGTGCAGAAGCCAAGATGCGTCCTTTATCTTTAAAATATGTCAGCTTTGCAATGATAGGTCTGCACTTTCCATCTGCGAACTTACATAGTCTATGCACTCTGTCAAACTGTGTGGTTGTTACAGCGATACCAAGTTTCTGTGAGCAGAATGAAATAATTTTCCCCTCCAATGCTGCCCAGTCTTCTCGAGCATTATCTTCTATGCCACATAACAGCAAGTTTGAGCGTCTTATGATACTTTCGTTATCATCGCACCGTGAACAAATTTTCTCGATATGCTCAGAAAAGTTACGCAGTGAATCGGAATCCGAGCCCTGGCCACCTGGGAATTCTAGCGAAGGCCTCGATTACACTGCAGAAATCTTTGTACTAAGTAGCCTGATCTCGCCATCCGCGGCAGACTGCTTGTCGTGGGCTGATTTTATATCGGGCCGCAATGTCGCATTCACTTCTTGGAGTCGACGCACCGTTTTTGACGCAGTTCAACTCCGCAACTAAAGAAGCCTGCCCTTCCTCAAGCTTGCGTATTTTTTCTCTTGTAGCTACATCAGCTTCCTCTAGCCTGCGTATTGTTTCCAATATAACGGCAAAGGAATCGGCCTCCGTCTCGAACATTGGGCGCGGGTTTGACTCAGTATCACCAGAAAGTACAAGAAAAAGTACAGATAAAGCGGAAAAACATCCCCCCCCCCCCCCGAAGCGCTAGCATTCGTTTAAGTACATCAACCAAATCCGTCGAGCACGACACCTGAAGTAAGCAGTAGTTGCTGGTTTTCGAAGACGCAGCGACATTCAAGTAACTAACCTGTAAAAGCAGCGGACGTGAGTTGGACATCCTTGCAAAGGTGTCGTGCCCGACTGGGATAGTCGATGGTCGGCGTTTATATCCTGTCCCGGCACCGGCGTGCTCAGCGGTGAGTGAAGTGGCTTAAGATCCGTGTTGCCAGGTGACTGTGCTGATCGTGTCCAGAGTTGGCACCGGGTATGCAAATATCGGCCAAACGGGTGGGTGATCGTCGGCGTTCAGCCGGCAGCAACCCCACACCTCGGAGCAGAAGAACCACGTAAGGGTAATCTGCAAAAGCAGCGGACGTGAGTTGGCCATCCTTGCGAAGGTGTCATGCCCTGAGAATCTGAGAAGGTGAGTGCCCTGAGAATCCGAGAATACACGCGAACATCGAACATCCTTCTTATTCAAAAGTAAAGAATGTGACCGCTGCAACGCTTTTCCATAATCGATCTGCAGCGAGGAAGCCGTTCTTTTTGTGTGTGAGGAATCTTAGTGAGTAAATGGGTGTTCCGCTGCTTGAACATTGTCCTATGGCTCCAGCAAAACTGTTACCGCCGTGGCAGTGGCAGCTCATAGATAATGACTCATCCTTTGTAGAGGCCAGTAAACACGCGCCAGAGGCACACATTACAATGCATTTTTTAGAACTCCAATCCAAGTACTGATGTACAGAGTTTCACACAGACGCTTCTAAGTCACATGCCGGGGTATCTTATGCAGCCGTTGGTCTATCCTTCTCAGAATCTGGTGTGCTGCATCCGGAGACAAGAATGGTCTATGCTCTATTGTCGGCTGTGAAGCATATAATGAACTCACAACTTCACAAAGCTGTTGTATTTACAGATTCCCAAAGCGTCGCAAAAGCCTTGAAGTCGCTCAGGAAACGCAACAATCCTGTACTCATTGAACTCTATTTCACTCTATGCAGAGCGTAGATATCAACCAGCATGTCATTATATGCTCGTTGCCTGGCCATAGAGGCATTGAGGGCAATGTGCTGGCAGACCAAATGGCCACGTCAATTACATCGCTAGCAATTAATCCGATCGCTGCTATTCCTGCCACAGATCTCAACCTTTTTTACGAATGAGTGAGTGAGTGAGTGAATAAACTTTATTGTAAAATAAATTATTTAGCTGGCCTCATGCGAGGCTTATCTATGGTCGGGGCCCCTATTTCAGGGCTCCGCTGGCTTCCGCAAGCCTGTTAGCTCTTCTGACCACGAGGATCTGGTCTTCTAGGTCTGAGCTGGCCAGCAGTGCCTCCCACTGATCTCTATTTGGATTTGGTAGGTGATGTTCTATGTTGTGTGATGTACACTCCCATGTTATGTGGTACTGGGTTGGTGTTGACCCGCACCATGGGCATATAAAAGGCTGAAGGGTGTATCTTGTGTAGTTTATGTAAGCTGACGAAAGAAACTTCGAAGCTACAGGCAACGCATTTGGGACGCCGAAACAAGTAATAAGCTCCACTTGATTAAGATAAAGTTAGGTTTCTGGCCCTCAGCTACGAAAATGCGACGAATTGATGTCCTATTGTGTTGTCTCAGAATGGGACACACATATGGTACCCAGAACTTTTTGCTTGCTGGTGATGAACCACCAACCTGTGGTAGATGTGGTGGGAGGCTGACCGTCCTCCAGGTCCTCCTGGAGCGACGGGAAGCCGAAACAGAAAGAAAAATATTTTCCTCAAGCGTAGCGCTATCACGTTCCTCTCCATCCTAATATGTTTCTTGGTGAAGAACCGCTTTTTATTGCCAAAGCAGTCGTCGATTTCTTGAACGATGTGGTCCTGCATGTTATTAACCCAATGATTCGTAGCGCATATCCTCTCTCCAGAGGATGCCGCTTTGATAGTAGTTTTGTATAAGCGCCATGCCTCCACGCCCTTCTGTTTCAAGGGGTCTGTTGAGGCACTAGTGCTTCTTGGCAATCCTTGAATCTGACATATTTTGTATATCGTTTCATTCTTTCGCAATCCATTTTTAATGTCCATAGTACACCTCGTTAGTCATTGCCATAATCTTATTACCTTTAGATTTTACGCACTCTACAGCGACTATTTTTAGGCACCTTTACAGCCATGCCACATGTAATGTTTTATCCACTCCTCGTAATTCACTATTCATGTACCACTGACATGCCATTTTCATCGCCTTGGCGCTCTTTGGCCACATCTGGCCCTTGCGCCAAAAAAACCACAATAATCAATCTAACAATAAGGGAAGCTGCTTAATTTTCGAAGCGAGATCAGGATGGCTTAGAACGCGCATTTAGGAAGCGAGGTATAATGAAGAAGAAGACGGATGTGCTTGCTGCGGTAAAGCTCGGGAAAAGATGGTGCATGTTCTATTAGAATGTGAAGAGACCTGCCCAGCGGTCGATTTAGGCACCTGTGGCCTCCTTGAAGCCCGCGGGTTCAGCGAGAGCAGGGGCAAAGTAAACATGTCCGCAGTAGAGGTTAGTAAGAGGCGATTGGAAGATTAGTGGAAGTAGCGAAACGACAAACAATGTACAAAAACAAAGTTCCCAATAGGGGTTCAGAAAGTTTGGTGATGGAAATTCTTCGGCTTTTTTATGACAGGTGGGACATTAGGCAATAAAACAACAAGCTTGGTGGCGCAACCCACCGCCCCGTTCCAAAGGGTACGCTCCTAGCTTACAGAAGAAAATTAACCAGAGAGCTCGCCTTAAGCGTTTTCCGGTAAAGATTGCCGTTATATAAGCTGCAGTTGTCGGGAAGCGGAAACTGTGTGGCCAGTCTATATATATATATATATATATATATATATATATATAAAACACCGCCCCAAGCACTCAGTACAGATGGTTAACCAGCGGAGCTGAAACTTGCGGCCCCGGTGTTTAGCAGTGGGTTAATCCCGACGCTGTATTGAAGCGTTTCTCAATTATAAACATAAGCGCCAATGGCGTGGAACATAAACGCCAATGGTGGGCGGATGCTGCTAACCACGACGCCGAGCTAACTCGAGATATCGAACGCATGCGACAACGGCGAGCCGAGGAGGAGGCGTTGTGGGCAGAGCAGGTACTTGCCTCGGCGTGGATCGCCATGCTACGAACATGAGTTTAAATTATTGGTTAGCGGGTGCCATGCTGCCGCCGTTTTATTTTAATGTTTTTCGTATCAGGGGCACAAGTGCACTTCTGCAGCTTTACTACCTAGGCACATGTGCGCATTGCTTTATCATGTTTAACGTCCCAAAGCGACTCCGGCTATGACGGACGCCGCAGTGGAGGGCTCCGGGTAATTTCGACCACCTGTGGTTCTTTAACGTGCACTGACATCGCACAGTACGCGGACCCCTAGCATTTCGCCTCGAACGAAATGCGACGGCCGGGGCCCAAACGGCGTCTTTCGGCTCAGCAACCGGGCACCGTAACCGCTGAGCCATCGCGGCGGCATGTGAGCATTCGTATCGGTATCGCAGAGCAGAATCGCAGAAAAGTCTGCGTTTTCCGTGCATGCATGTAGGAAGTTTCGGCCACATTCTAAAAGAATTTACGAATTAACGGAGGCCAATAATGGATTGCAATCTCGTGCCCAACACTACAGGTTTCATTTTGTTACAAGTGTGGTAAATTCGTGAGCATTTAAGTTAGTCCCATTTCAGTCGACCTAGGCTTCTTGCACTAAATGACTTTTGAGAATGTACAGTTATTTGTGAATGCATATTGAAAAGCAGAAACAAGGCAGATGACGCAGAAAACATGTGCATGTACACATGCACAGCTTACGACTTCATCATCCATCTTGCAGCAAAAAAAGTGCCATTGCGAAATGAAAAAAACGCTTGTGTTGTAGTGCACGTTAGAGAACCCCAGGTGCATGTTCAAAATTAATCCGGAACCCTCCACTACAACGAGCGTCATAATCAGAACTGGCTTTTGGCACGTAAAACCGCAGAAAGAAGAAAGTACCATTAAAGTTTTTCTAGTTTTCGGCAGTCCCATTACGTGCCTTGAAGACAACAGTCTGCGTTCATCATGTCCTCACTAATTGCTCCGCTTGTTGCTCCGGCGTTGTAACTGAGGAAAGGTATTTGGAGCCCGACGAAAACGAAAATCGCACGACATCATCGTCCAGCGGATTGGGCAGCTCTCTGCCTCTAAACATCAGCTTTTGGCGATACCGATCGTTTGCTTCGGTGCTAAGCGCCTTAAAGTAGTCGCTCGTCATCTCGATAATATTCACGATGTAGAATCAGCTCATCACAGATTCCACCAAGCAGTGCAAACATCGACAAGCCGGCCTCACGTCGCGCATGCCTTCAAACAACATAGCCGGAAGTGCTTCTAGCTCTCCTGCCGGAAGTTCCGATGGTGCAAGCAATCAGCGGCAAGCGAGGTTTGTTTGTAAACACTGAAACAGTCTATAGACCTACACCACGGTGCTACGTCGCGAAAATGCGGTGGCGCTGTCGTCGGAATTTAGGCTTCACTCTCTTGAGTGAAGCCGAACAGGACGGTCGTGGCCGAGTGGAGCTCAGCGCGGCAGGAGCAGTGAATAAGTTCAATTTTTGTTTATTCTTATTTGGTTGATAGAAGTGTTAGGGTACCCGAGCTATCTATATATATTGTTTTTCATGCTTTTTTAGTTTCTTGGCTAGTTTGGTAGGACGTTAGTAGGTAGCGAATAGTTCAATTTTTTGTTTAAAATATTTAAAAATTTTTTTTGGAAGCGGGTTGTGGCGCACGTGTTGCATGGTGAAAGCAGTGTAAAGCGGCAGTTTTAAACCGCGTTAGGGAAGCTAGCGGAGGTAGCCGGATAGCGAGTTTGCCGTACGGCTTACCGTGGGGCCTTGATCAGGTATTTTATTGGGCTTTCTCGTTAGGTGGACGGGTGGACAATGGCGCGGCAGGCTAGGAAGGACAGGGGTGATGACGAGCTGGTGCAGTGCGAGGAGTGCAAACGTTGGTGTTATTTGGACGAGACGCACTTCGCCAGTTTAGCCGACGCTGAGGAGGCTAGCTTCGCGTGCAGGTAGTGTGAAGGATTTAAGGGAGCTGTGCGGCGGATGGAAGGGAAATGGGCAGCCAGTGTGGAAGAGCTCAAAGGGGAGCTGAAGGTGGAGCGAGAGCGGCGAATTGAGCTCGAAACTCGGATCGGCGAGTTGCTTAACAGGGAGGGGGCCGAGGCCGTCCTGGTAAAGCGAATAGCTGGCGAGCTACAAGAAAAACGGGAAAAGCGGGCCGTGCTGGAAGAGCGGGTGGAGGCGCTAATGGTACAGGCGGCGCGTAATCCCGGGTCAGCTCAGGCGGGCGGCGGGGACAGCGCAGAGACTCAGGCAGAGGCATGCCATGAGAGCAGGGAGGGACGCCTAGGGGCCGTTGAACAGCAGGCGAGAGCCGGCGGCAACACGGCGGTTCCACAACTCTACAGCGAGGTAGTGCGGCAGGCTTCGGGTGGGAAGGGACGAACGGCAGGGAGCACATCGTCACGTTTCAGTGGCGCAGGGCGGGTGGAGAACCAGCTAGCGCGAACTGGAGGACGACAATCGCAGGCGGGAGGCAAACGTGTAGAGCGAAGGGTCCTAGTGGTGGGGGACTCCAACGTAGCTAGGGTTAAGGAGGGCGTCCTTACAACAGTGAAGGCAGACGGGCGGGTGAGGGTGGAGGCCCAGTCAGGGAAGTGCATGGTTGACGCAATGGCAGAAGCTCAGAAGGTGGTATCGGACAACCTCGAGCATGAACATCTGGTCGTTATCCATGCTGGTCTCAACGATGTGCTGAAGGGAAGGAGCCAGAACCTAAACGGACAGTTAGAGGTTGGGTTGCGTAAACTCAGAGAAACCTCTGCGAAAGTGCATGTGACCATATGCACAATCCCACATGTCCGGGGCCAGGCTAGCGCGATGGAATGGAGGGTGCGTGAGGCTAACCGGGTCATTAGGGGTCTGAGCAGACCACTTGGGTACGGTGTAATGGAGGTAAACCGGGAAGTGTACGAGTCTGGCTCCCAGCCTTTTGCACAGGATGGCATTCACTACAGTGGTGCCACGGGCGGGAGCGTAGGTAGTAGGATAGGGCGCCAAGCTACGGCTTTTTTGGGGGGACCCAGAGCCCTAAGACCACCAGTGTAGACGAAGACGGACCCAGAGAGGCTCCAAGATTCAAGAAACGTAGAATCGGTAGAAGAAATAGACGTAAGCACCAGGGGCAAGGTCATTCTGACATAGGTTACATTAACATGCAAGGTGGCAGGAATAGGCTGAAGTGGGAGGAGATAGACGAGCAACTAAGGCAAGAAAAGCTGATGGTATACGGGTTTGTGGAGACACATCTTAGGGACATGGAGCAACCTCCCTGTAACCCTGACTATGCATGGGAATATTGCAATAGAACAGAGGGCCGCAGAAAAGGGGGTGGAATTGGTGCATTTATTCATAAAAGTATGAACTGGCAAAGGGTCAAACAGGAATGCAAGGAGCATTTATGGCTAAAAGGGAAAGTTGCAGGAGAGCAGACACTCCTTGGCTTTGTATACCTGTGGACAGGAGCAAATGCCAAAGAGGAAAACAAAAAAATGATGGAATGCATATCAAGTGACATTAATGAGCTAGGAGAAGGGTGCGAGATTATTATACTAGGAGATATGAACGCACACATAGAAGACATGGACGGGTACACAGACTCAACAGGCAACATGATGCTGGATATGTGTGAAATGCATGACTTAGTTGTATGCAACAGTACTGAGAAGTGTGAAGGGCACATAACATGGGAGGTAGGGAGCCTGCAGTCGACGATAGATTATGCACTAATGTCACATAGGATGCTCGATAGGCTAAATGTAATGAGCATAGATGAATATGGCTCCAGAAGTCTAGGTAGTGATCACAAACGTATTAAGGTGAGTTTTAGAAGGGAAATGAAAGTAGGTAGGAGGCAAGATGAACAACCAGGTGGGATATTTTACTCGGAAAAGCAGCTTGAAATAGCAACCCAGCAAATTGAAGAAGTAATTTCAGAGGATACAAAAACAGAATGGACATATGCAAATTTAACAGGACTATTTGAGCTAGAGCTTACTAAGGTACGAGTCAGGACAAAAGGGAACAGAAGACGTAAACCCAAGAGCTGGTGGGATGAGGAGGTTAAGAAGGCCATAGAGAAACGCCAGGAAGCATCCAGGGAACACAGATATTCAAAGCAGAGGGGTGAACCAGAAGCTGATGTAGGCAGAAAATGGAACAACTTCTTAAGCTGTAGAAGGGAAGCATCCAATTTGATCAATGAGAAGATCAGAAGAAAGGGGAGCCAATGGTTGTCAGAAGTAAACAAAAAGGATAGAAAAGCAGCGAAGAAATTTTGGAAACATCTCAACTCCTTGAGTAATAAGACTAGCCTAGAGCAGAGGTTTATAGTTACAGCTCAAGGTGTTCGACTAGAGGGAGATGAGGCAATGGAACATATAAGAACAATGATGACAGAAAAAATTTAAAGAACGAAACATAGCATGTGCTCAATCAGGTGAGGATGGACTAGTCAGTGCAGTGGCTCCACTGGCACAAAGCGAGTGGGAAAGGGCAGAGAAGAGGGTTCCTAGTAGCACGTCGACAGGTCCTGATGGCATCCCAATTATGTTGATAAAGACATTGGGCCCAAAATCTAAGAAAGCATTAAGAGAGGCAGTGAGCAAAATGATAATGGACGGTAAAGCCCCCGACGGGTGGAGACTGAGCAGGATGAGCATGATATATAAGGGAAAGGGGGACAAAGCCGACATAAACAACTACTGTCCCATAACAGTGACGTCAGTGGTTTACAGGGTGGTGATGCAGATTATAAAGGACAGACTGCAGGCATGGGTGGAGAGCGAGGAGGTGCTGGGGGAACTACAAAATGGGTTCCGAGAACAAAGAAGGTTAGAAGATAATCTGTTCTCATTGACACAGTGTATTGAAATAGCAGAAAAGGAACACAGGCCCCTATGGCTTGCCTTTCTGGATATCAAGGGAGCCTATGACAGTGTAATCCAAAAGGATTTGTGGGACATACTGGGCACTCTAGAGGTGGAAGATGGAGTAAGAAATCTTTTAAAAGATATCTATAAAAGTAACAGGGTGCTTATAAAATGGGAGAACAAGGTATCTGGGCCTATAGAGATATAGCAGGGGCTTAGGCAGGGGTGCCCTCTGTCACCTCTGTTGTTCATGCTGTATTTACAAGGATTAGAGAAAAAATTAGAGAGGAGCGGACTTGGCTTCAACCTTTTCTATTCCAAGCAGGGAGAATGGATTAAACAGTCATTACCAGGACTGATGTATGCAGATGACATTGTACTTATGGCTGACAGCAAGGAAGACTTGCAGAGATTAATGGACATCTGTGGTAAAGAGGGAGATAGCTTAGGTTTGAAGTTTAGTAAAGAAAAATCGGCAATAATGACTTTTAATGATAATCAGGGCAGCGAGCATAGGATACAGGAGGTTACGCTGGAGGTGGTGGATAAGTACAAATATCTTGGAGTGTGGATAAACAATGGGGCTGAGTACCTAACGAAACATGAAAAATATGTGACGGCTAAAGGTAGCAGAAATGCAGCTGTGATGAAAAATAGGGCACTGTGGAATTACAATAGGTACGAAGTGGTGAGAGGGATTTGGAAAGGGGTGATGGTCCCTAGTTTGACTTTCGGCAATGCGGTCCTGTGCATGAGATCAGAGGTTCGAGCAAGGTTGGAAGTTAAGCAGCGAGGGGTAGGTAGACTGGCTCTGGGAGCACACGGAAATACACCAAATCAGGGGGTACAGGGTGACATGGGATGGACGTCATTCGAGGGCAGGGAAGCCAGCAGCAAGATAGAATTTGAGGAGCGATTGAGAGAGATGGCAGAAAAGCGGTGGGCAAGGAGAGTTTTCAGTTATTTGTACATGAGGAATGTTGATACAAAATGGAGGAAGCTGACCAGAAAACTGTCAATCAAATATTTGGACTGCAGGAGGGGTGCAAACCAGGAAACAGCGGTTAAGAAAAAGGTTAAGGAAACAGAGAGGGGTCTGTGGAAAACAGGGATGCAGACGAAATCAGCACTGGGCACATACCGAACTTTCAAGCAAGAAATTGCCAAAGAAAATATCTACGATAATTCTAGGGGAAGCTCTTTGTTGTTTGAAGCCAGGACGGGAGTATTGCGGACTAAGATGTACCGAGTCAAGTACCAAGATATAGACACGTTGTGCTGTGCGTGTGGAGAAGAGGAGGAAACGGCTGAACACCTCATACTTTTCTGTAAGGGGCTTAACCCTACAGTGCAAGGCAACGGGGCTGATTTTTTCAAAGCATTGGGGTTTAGGGACAGTGAAGGCAAAATAGACTTTAAGCGGGTAGAAATAACCAAACAGAGGTTATCTGATTGGTGGATAAAATTAAGGCAGGGGTGAAATTTCACCCACCACAAAGTACAAATTATCTTAATAGTCATGGCTAGGTGGCGTATGTCACCGCCCGATTTAAAGGGTTCAGCCTCATCCATCCATCCATCCATCCATCCAGTTCCGCATAGAGTGTACTAGACAATGATCGAGTGGGCCGAACGGCGCTTTGCCGCTGAGGCGCCGCGTGTGGAAAAATAGTGCGAGGGCGCTGCGAGCGAACTGGATTGGGGCGGAGACGCACTCCGCGGCATATTCAACGTACTTTCGCTGCGGGCGCCGAGGCCGTTTGCGCATAGTACTCTCTTAAAGTAGCGCTTTATTTCAACTGCAACTTTATGTTTGCACCATTTTGCCAAACATATATATTTGAGGCATAAATTTTACAACGCGACGTCTTCAATTTTGCTGTCGTTGTCAAGCGCGTCGTCTGCTAGCGAGCGCGCGTTCGCTACGCGGACGCTGGCGGATGCCCAGTTTTTCTCGCAGAACCTCTGTGCAGAACATTTTTAACACGAAAGTGTTTTATGCCGGGGTCCACCAAGACTTCACTGACGTATTTCCGTCACGGAAATACGTCATAGAACATAATACAAAGAAAGAAACCAGAAGAAAAAGTTCCACAAACATGCAAAATTTGGAAATCGAACCCACGACCTCTCGGTCCGCGACGATAGATCGCCGAGCGTTTAACCCATTGCGCCACAAACGCATTTGCAGAGAGCTACACAGACGCGCCTTATATATCTGACACTCCTCCGTGTACCCGCGCTCTTGCTCGGGGCGGTGCCGCCGCCTACGAGCAGAAAAGAGAAGTACTGCATTATGACACTAACGCGCACCGACAGTGAACGCTTCGGTGGTCTCAGCACTACGACGCCTCGATTCCAGCATTCGAAGGGACGCTGGCATCAAGAAGCACTACCAACGCCACCTAGGTGGCGTTCACCGTACTCAGCACAGCGGAGCGTGGCCTCCGCAATTAGCTCTGAAAATGTTTCTGAAGTTGATCGCGGAGGCTGCAATTACGACGCGCTGTACGCGCTGATTTGACTCGGTGACGATTCACTTACGTGCTTTGTCTTGCGCGTTGTATTAGTGTGTCAGTTACGTGCTTCGTCTTTCGCGTTGTGCTAGCGTGTGCAGCGTAGTGCAGCTTCCATATGCACGACGGTTGCTCATGGTCATCGACGTTGGTAGTCGTCATGGAGGAGACGTGCCACCAGGCGTCAGCGTGGGTGCATCAACGCCTAAGGGCGCTTTAGCCACAAAACACCAATAGACATTATATATCAATGTGCAATAAACATTACACTACTTCTGTGAAGACACGTTTCACTTTCGTGTTCTATACCGATTCCTATATAAGAGGGATCAACCACATTTTTTTTTAATGGTTTAGTTACTTCGGTGCGCCCATGGCTCTTTACGGCCGGTGGCAAATGTAGTTTTAGCCAGGTGAACTGCTGTTTTTACCACTGTCCTCTAAAGGTAACTGGTATCTCCTCACCATGAAGGCTACGTAAGAAAATTTTATTATTGATATCGTGTCATTTTGCACGCGCTTATTGTTGGTGAATATTGATCAGGGACAATGATCGAAGAAAACAATCTTAGAGTCAAATAAACCAGGTTTATTAACTGCGTGGCGCGAAGAATGACCAATGTATTTCTAGGTAATGAAATCAAAGGGTACATAGACATATATATTTACGATATATATATGTAAGGGAAAAAATAACAGGTATTCTAAATGCAATAATTGAACAAGTGAGAACTCCCGACCGGAATAAGCGCACGTGTTTGCAGTAACAAACACACTTATTAGTGAATATTGGAAATAAAACTCTCATTCGCAGAAATAATATTCATAGCAGGCAAAATCATCTTATATATAATGTGTATGCGTGGACCCGCCGGGGTGGCTCAGTCAGCTAAGGCGTTGCGCTGCTGAGCACGAAGTCGCGGGATCGAATCCCGGCCTCGGCAGTCGCATTTCGATGGAGGCGAAATGCAAAAAAATCACAGCATATCCACGGGGTGAATGATGATGAGTGGGCGAAGCTCCGGAGGGAATCATCGGATCTCCCGCTTAAGGGGACGCTAGCACAAACGCGTTAGAAACGTGCAGTACTCTCTAGTAAGGGGAAGCGGCCACAGCGTCTTAAGCGCGAGACACACGGTACGACGCGGCGTCTGATCCGACGTGCGGCGATCCGGTTTTTCGGATGCTCCGGCTTGCCGCTCCGTCGATTGGAGACACACGGCGCGGTATTTCATCGCGGTGCCTTTCAGTTGTGGCTCCGCCCAAAACAGTGTTGCCTGACCAACAATACAGTCACACACAAAAAAATAATTCTCCATACATTTGCTTCTGCAAATTTATATATAATAAAAGGTTGCGGGAAAACATATTAAGTTAAAATCTGCATACATTTATGCAAACCGACAAGGTACTATATGTAGTGCTACATTATCGGCTGTATATGGAATAATCTAGTATTGAGGTGTTGGTAACAATTGCAGCAACCCGGGGAAGCAGGGGAAGGCAAGGACTGCGATAAAGCGTCGGTGTTGCTTCTTGTTGGTTAGGACTTTCTACAAGTACAGAGATGGTGCTGACTAAGCGCCGGAAAAGACTTTTATTGCTAAAAATGAAAGTTCTTATCATCCAAAAACGCCTGGAAGAAGAACGCCGGCGCAGATGGTGGGTCCGACCCTCGTGGAGAACGCGCCACGCCGAGAGCGAGTTTTTCACCACGGTACGTATCGTGTGATTTGTTGCCGCGAGTTCAATGATGCTAATTAGACGCACCAGCACCTGTAGACAGCTTAAAATTCGATTTGAGCTATTTCACGCGCGACGAGATCGCTCATCGCCGTCGCTCGCCGCTCGATGCGATGTTTTGAGCGACTAGCTAACGAAAAGCCGGTGGGCATCTGTGGCAGTGTTTCGTGTGTTCAGCGCGTCAAATATTTTTAACTCGAGAATCAAAAGCCCAAGAAACTCACCTCTGTCCGGAATTAAATGCATGTTTCAAAAAGTTGGAAAAACAGGACGTGCTATGTTTAGTAAACTTCACGTGAGGTAGCAATAGAAGACGACATGAGTGACAACTTCGAGTCTGCCGTTCGGGCGTCACACGGCGCACTTCTGATCGCGAGCCCAATCCGTATCGAATTTATCATTCGTGATTGGCTCCTGTGCGCGAGGGAGCTAATCGCAGTCGAGAATTTTGATCCGGATCGGGCTGATCGCGGTCAAAAGTGGTCGTCTGACGCCTGTATGTAAAAGGCCACCGCGCTGCTTTCATTGGCAATCGAATAGATGACGCGACCGTGATCCCCATCGTGTCGCTAGGCTTTTTGCTCGAATGGGGACTGTACCCACATATATCGCCGACTCAAGTGCAAGTTCAAATTATTCGTCAAGTGCTTTCTGCGATATTTGTTGGTGTGCTTGAAAAGAAAATTAATAGAAGTCTACATCCTATTGCAGATAGAAAAAATGCGTGATGGTGACATCGAGTACTTCAAGAAGTACTATCGCATGGTCCCCCAGCAGTTTGATTTTATATTGAGCCTTGTCGGAAGAGACCTGGATAGGCAATATTGCATCAGAGAGCCAATTTCTTCTGCAGAACGACTGGCCATGACGCTCAGGTAACACCTAATGCCATGTAGTGCGGCCCTGTGGCTGCATGATCAGTGGCTGCATTTTCACCCTTTTTACTTCCTTCCAATGGCCCATCAAGCAGTTGTTATGAAATGTGTATATTCCATAATATCAATGCAGGTATCTGTCTTCTGGAGACCTCATGCAGGATATTGCGCTCTCCTTCCGGGTGGGCATATCCACTGCACGCCTGGCTGTCAGAGTCACATGCAGGGCACTGTGGCACAGGCTTCAGCCAATATACATGCCCGTAAGTACATTCCTGTGTAAGATCCTGGATGAAACAACTCATGCTAAACAGAATTTTCAGTCACATGGTCCCATTACTGTGCTGTGTACGTATTAATACATTAGGTATGTGATTAGTTCATAAAGCTGGAGTCACATTATTGACCGAATTACACAGACGAGTGTGGTGTGGCTGAGCAGCAAAATGCGATGAAGCATATTGGTGTGCTGCAATGAGGCGGCATGTGCCGCTAGCAGCTTGTTTGCAGTGTCATTGTTTGTAGTGTTGTTTGGTGGCACTCAGTCATGTCGTGCTAGCTCAGGGAAATGGAGCCGGTCATCCGAATACAGCTAAAAAATGGGGTGGCAATGCTTTGTCATTGTGGTTTTCCTTCGTTCACTCTGGGGGAAATCTGGTTTAACCCAGCTTTCACAGAACTTGTTTGGGGTACAAACTTTGGAAATTATGTGGTTCTTCCCAAAAACAAAGGACCCTATTTGTACTACTAGTCTACAGGATATTGAATTACTTTGTAGGTGTGGGTTTCCAACGCAAAATTGCCTTTTTGTTGAAAGCTTGCAGTTATGCTAACATCAAACTTTAGCACAACACTTCAGTGATTTAATCTGGCCCAATTAAACAATCCCTTATGATGGTTCTGTAGATATGTTACCGCACTTACTTTCTAAAAAATAAACTCCTTAATGGCACTGTTAATTGTTCTGTCCACTGCACCTCATTTTTCCATTTCTGTACAGGTTGCTCAATTATTGTAATTTGTATGGTGTCTGAGCTATTAGAGAGTTGATTGAATTGGTTTGGAGCCTTTGTGCTTCAGCGCATAGCGAATGAGTATGCCAGAATGCAAAGCACACACCATAGATGCTAACAAACAACCGAGGATCCTCAATTGTTAGACGGCGCTCTTATTGTTTCTTATGTCGTCATCTGTTGTGTGCAGTTCAAAAGAGAATGCAGATAACTTGTACACCTTTGCATATATTGTCGATCCACAGTGGCAGGTCATTACCTGTCTCATTGAGTGGTAAAAGGAATGGTTGCCCTGCAGATTAATGTGAGTCGTTTGCTCTGGCACAGAGACTAATTTATTGTATTGCTGCTCAAGTGAATGCCGGTGGACGCTACAGTCCAACCAAGGACTTGTGTCATTTATGTCACGATTCATCTGTACTAACTTGCCTAAACGTAGGCTGTGCACTATGAAGACTGTGATATGACCAAACTCTATTTGCTTCAATTCTATTCAGAAGCCAGACGTTGCTGCATGGCTGCGCACTGCGGAAGGATTCGGCCGCACATGGCAGTTCCCAAACTGCATTGGTGCCGTTGATGGCAAACATGTCCACATCAAGCGACCCAAGAACTCCGGCACAATGTATTTTAATTATAAGGTAAGTTTAGTATTTTAGCATACACTTTGGCAGCCTCATGCTGTTGCTGTTTTATTGTTTTACTCAGGCAATCTGTGCGTCTGTAACACTGGCAGTGTATTGTAAATAATGTGCAAAATATTACAGTACTGTTTTTATGTAGCAAGCGACATCCATGACTTCATCTTAACATTTACACTAGTGCCTCATTAATACAGGCAGAGGGTGCTTGATAAGATTACATATGGAGAAGAATACAACCTAGCCATCATACTGATAGCTAGGCTTCTTTAATGGCTGTTGCGGACGCACATGGCAAACTTCACCGTGATGCCTCGCAGCTCTGATGACCCTTTGCCACGGTACTCAGACAAAACAATCCTGTGTCTGAGCTGATGTATCAAGTCTACTGGGTGGGTCCAACACATGTTATGAGAAGTTTGCCGGGTATCTCCAGTATCTGTCCGACAGCCTGCACGACTGACGCAACCAGTAATATAGCGTGGCTGCCCCCAACGTTACTAGACTAGCTTCAGTTGTAAAACTCTCCGCCCATGCGCTTACCGCCGCTGTCCCCACACCATGGGCGCCGCCAGATGGCGGCGCCGTTCCATCGCGCTCCACTGCAGACGCCTTGCCGCAGCCTTGAGCTCATGCGTAAGGGCAGCTTGCGCATGTTTCACGCTAGCTGGCGTTCTCCCTATAGTCCGAAATAGTGATACCACGCGAAAGCAGTATCCACCTACAGCAATAAGATATATCGGGCTAGTTGGTTCATACTGAAAGAAGGGTAAACTGCACGATAGGAAGAAATGCATGCGACGAAGCGCAGAAGCTTCGTTTTTAAGTGTCTTGTGTTTCTTCCTGCCACCTAAACCTTTCACGCAGTTTACTTTTCCCATACAGCAGCTTGGCACGTTTTCTCGCTGCTTTTACTTACTTAACACTTTGGTCTGGGGCAGTTATACGCCAGCTAGCGAGACCAAATTTCTTATCCACAAAAATAACAGCACAACTTTCTTTTAAACCAATGAACGCTTCATTAAATAAAATGAAGTAAAAAACAACTGTATGCCCCTATATATAGCTAAGACTTAAACTGTCAGAAGAGACAAAATCTAGGCAAATGATTTGGGCCTACGTGGAAACCAACTCCACCTACAGCAGCTTGGCATGTTTTCTCGCTGCCTTTACTTCAAGACTGGATCCCCGCCGCTGCTGCAGGAACCTTCCTAAGAATGCATTTTTATGCAAGGTTCCTGCAAGGTATGCGTGTAAGCATGCACGTGACTAAATAAAAATTAACGTAATTTGGGCTAGGCTAATAACTACCAAGTCATCCCCAGCATTTTCCCAAAGTTATTGTTTATGGATCGATTATTTATTAGCTATTGTTTGGCTATCGCAAGGTGATGCGAGGCGCAGCTGTGCGCAGTGACGTCATCGCTAGGCGAGTTTTTGCAAATATTACGCAGGGAAGCCAAAAGCTTCAACAGCGCCGCTGTTAAAAATTTAATTATGCTTGCACTCAGTTCCTGAAAGCGCAAGGGGCACCCAACACGACTCAGCGTATTCTCTGACAGCTCTTCTGAGGTGGCCCAGAACAGGTCACCAAACATATCTCTTCGTTTGCGTTTTTTTCCCCCCGGTTGGTTTGACAGATTTGAGAGAACGTTCGAGAACACTTTTGGCACCGCACCCTCGGCAAGTGTCCACTTGTCTCGTGGCACCTCAACCGTCTGTCCATTGATAATATGCACAAACACTTTAAGATGTCCTGCTCATGAAAGTGTAAATCACACACCATGGATTTCGCAGAGAGTTCCCGGTCGGCACGAGGACTTGCTCTGTTGAATGCCGAGCGAAGTGTCGCATTGCTGGGAGCACACAAGTGGTGTGCTGAACTGTCGACATCATTCGATAGCCACTTGTTGCAGTCAGGAACGCAGCACGTCGGCATCGTCTGCTAATATCTTTAACAAATGCGGTGAAGGCTAGAGTTTTGCGGATGACATGCTTCCCGAAATCCGCCGTCAACAACCAACCACAGAATGCACCAACGCTGCACTGCGTGTTTCGTCCAGCCAGTTCGTGTAGCCGGCTAGTGGGGAAGTGAAGCTGGGTGCGACGGCAGTGCCATGAAAATGTGGGCAGGTGGCATTTCCGCACAACGCCGCCAAGTTTTGCAATTGAAGCTAGTCTAGTAACGTTGGCTGCCCCAACAATGCCATTGCCGCCTTGCAGATTGAGCTCAGTCCACACACCCTATATCTGTCTGGCAGACCATGGTGAGATTAACCAAGTAATACCTAGATTGCTTAGCTCCAGACGACAAATTTGTAGTCTCCCTAGAGGTGAGGCATGCTTATTGAAAGACTGGAAATATTGAGCAGAAGTTATGTGCTCTATGAATTTGCTCAGAAGCTGGTCATTAGCCTTTGTGCAGGAACTGAATCTCCTGTGGAAAAATCATTAAGAAGAGTCACCACTTGACTGCAATAATGTATCCCTTATATTTGAAGAGAATATGGATATTCAGTCGTTTCGAATTGTGAGCTTTCGATTCGAATAGCAAAGACTTCAATTCTTGTTCAACATTTCCAATATCTGCACAGCCATATTTATAAGCCATCTAGAAAGAATATCAAAGCTTTGTCCTAAATCACACAATGCATAATTTAACAATGCCCCGCATACTTCTTAAATGGACTATTTTTACAGGGCACGTACTCCATCGTTCTCCTTGCCATAGTCGATAGTGACTACAAGTTTGTGGTCGTGGACATTGGCGCCTATGGCAAGCAGAGCGATGGCGGAGTCCTCCAGCAGTCGCAGTTTGGGCAGCGCTTGGAGCAAGGCCAGCTGCAACTTCCGAGAAGCTTGGCACTGCCAAACACCATGCAGCAAGCTCCATGTGTGTTTGTTGGTGACGAGGCTTTTCAGCTCCGGCCAGACTTCCTGAGACCATACCCTGGACGAGAGCTTGAGGACAAGAAGCGGATCTTCAATTACCGCCTGAGCAGAGCAAGGTGAAATTCTCTAAAACTCTTGGAACTCTCTTAAACTCTTTCAAAGCCTCACCCTTGTACTCCTCTCACCAGATAAGCCATGAACCCTTTTGAGATAAAGGTGCACGAGACTTCCTACTGGAGCTTGACCTTAAAGTTGTGGCCATTTCACAACAACACTAAGAGGCATTTAACAGACGCTGCCATGGCCCCATTAGGTGCCATTTTGCTTATGTACAGCCAAAAATGTCCCCTTTGGTCAGGCGTAAAACTATTTTAAATGGACACTAAAGGGAAACATTGAATCATAGTGTGCATTGAATTGATAAAGCACTTAGCGAAAATGCTATCATGTGCCACTGTGCGCATCTCTCTTGCGATGAAGATGGAGTTAAAAGGAGTTCACAGAAGTCTGTGTGACAGGGCTGTTACCTCTCTGACCTTAGGAAACCTTCATGCAGTAAGACCCACATTAAGCAAATGAAAATTTTCCTTAAATGTAGCGATAATAGGGCAGGTGTCTTGTCACGTCACTCTGTACGAGAACTTTCTATCACAAATGAACTGCCAGTAGTTTGTCTGCAGATGAAAGGATAAATGCATAAAATGTAGTTTGTGTGCAGATGAAAGGATAAATGCATAAAATGCCATGTCTTTCCCAACTTTTAATTTCACTACTAGTTTCTCGGGTTTTATACCCATTGAGACTTAGTCAGTGAGACCAGCAGGTGTAACAAGTTTGCGCGACTTCTGCTCAGTGTTTTAACTTCGTTTTTTGCTTCTTCTGTACCACAACAGCCTAGACTAGCAGTTTCACAAAGATGTCTTAGCAATATTTCAAAGGACTGAAGAGGGCAATGTGTAGAACACTTGTTTTTCTTGCATCATACAGGAGGTGTGCAGAGAACGCCTTCGGAATCCTCGTGACACGCTGGAGGATTCTCGAGAGGACAATGGGCGAAAATCCCAAGAATGCCGAAGAGATTGTTAAAGCCCTTTGTGTGCTGCACAATTTCCTTATGCATAGGAGCGCAGAGGGTGACGATGCATACTGCGGCCCTGGATATTCGGATTCCATCAATGGCTTTGGGCTCCGACGGTCTGGCCACTGGCGTCAGCAGCTAGTACAGCCACCTTTGCAAGTGGCTCGCACCCAGGCACGCAATTTTGCCCAAACAGCTCGGCATGTCAGGGAAATTTATGCTGATTATTTCAGCAGTACTGCGGGAAGTGTGTCCTGGCAGGATGCAATACTGCACCACTGAAGTAGCATGGATGCTTTGTTGTTTTCAAGTTTGTTCTGCATTTTGGTCTGATTAATTCAAGCATGTCTTTTTACATCTCACTCACACATATAAGATGTACGTTCATTGTGGTTGGCAGGGAAGTGGCAAGAACTGTTTTCGCAACTGAACATTCATAGGTCTTTTCTACGAACCTAATTGGCAGCTTTACATTGCGACGTCCTTTATTTATTTGTGCAACCTTTTTACAAAGTAATTTTGCTTTTCTTTTTTTCTGGCGGGTCATGTGCACGTGGTTTGTAAACGGTCGTCTTATCATTCTTTTTTTCTTTTTCTCAAGTGCATGCGCATGATCAGCGCATGATCATATAAAACTTGATTACTCATATGTCAACGATTACGAATCGTCACATGCAAATGCACACACTCATAAATGATTTCGCCAACCTGACCGGGCTACTCCAGATTTCACTCGTGTGGGATAAATTAATGTTTAATTCTGTATGCGTTCAATAACAGTGGATACCTCAGGATGGTTTCAATGACCTCATATCTCTGCGAAGATCGAGGCTTGGGGGAGTCAAGAACTACATACATTTGAAGCCACAGGCATTTTTCTTCATATTATTGTCCATACATGTTTTTGTAATTGCTTGAGGGTTGTGTTCGGTGTGATACTCTTCACGGTCACAACAGTTTCCATAAATCAAAAGATGACCACCTACGGGTTGCCTCATGTAAAACGATCCACATATCACTATTGTGTGACGTCATCCTCAATAAATTCAAGCTTTCAGAGTATCGAAGGCAAAATCACGATCGTGAGCTTGTTGAGCGTCGTCAGTAGCGCATATTTCGAAGGGAAGCACAGCAATATTGCAAGCACAATTGGTTTGAACCTGAAGCACATCACTGCAAGCTTCAATCCGCCGAAGTGCCTGCCGACACTCAAGCTCCTAATAATTTTTTTCTTGAACTTCACTTTTGCATCACATTTCTTGGCTTTGAGATGTGTTCATGAAGACCGGGTCGTGTGTCGTCTTAGGCTCAGGCCGTTCCGTTTTATGAAGTTCGTGACCCATTTCTTGGATACTTTGAACTCGGTTCGCGGGATGCACATATCCTGCGCGACAGTACGTGCTTTAGCTTCAATATCAGCGTAGCAAACACTCAGGCTCTTGCTTATCTGGTCTTGAACCCAATCTGGAACCACCTCCTCAACGGCAGGGTATCGTGCTGACTTGGGTTTGCGAAAGAAACGGCGTGTACCAGTGCACGCTAAGATAGAGCATGTCACGTGGTTTAGTTCCCTGCGAAGCGTTGCCAGCCTACACGGTGCTGCCAGCATTTCTGTGGAACACCCACGGTTCGTCAACAAAGTGTTTGTCGTATGAAAACAAAACTTTAGGGCTTATCCCAAGATAAATTCCTCTTTTTTAAGCAGTCTGCTTTCGCACCATGTCTGATAGCTATTGCGGAATTTTACATGCACGGCGTGATACTATCCGCAGCTCGATTGAAACTACTTTCGACCCTACAGATAAGTTGACTTTATGATTCTGCGTATAGTCCGACTCCGATTATAGGTTGACCACCGAACTTTGGAAGGTCATTTTATGAAAAGTTATGTCGACTTGTAATTGGCAATATATGGTAATTTAGTTGTGGAATCGCGCTGTGAACCAGTGTCCATATTTTCCGCGAGGAATCAATATATTTTTGTATTCAAGAATGGAAATATAGATAATAGTCCTCAACATAATGTTTGCACACGGCACACTTATCTGTGAGCCATTCTTTCAGCCTAGCATGTGTTTCCATATATAAAACTCTGCCGTTGTCGCGGTGCGAAAGAAATAGTGAGTATCAGCATTACGTTGCATCTGGCCGCTCGAGCAGCCGTTGGCAAAGCAGGACCGTATACATAACTTCTTCCTGTTATAAGACGCCGAAACACTTCTGCGTTAAACTTTTAATCGGAACAACTGCCACACGTCACACGACACCAACAACACGACCGCAGTAGCAACATACGAACCAGCACCACGGAAATGAATCCAGAAGTGACAGAAGACGCGATTGCAGCGCCACTAGTTCGCATGACCACCACTGCGGCCACCTCCCGAGCGGAGCTCTGAAACTCGATTGCAGCGCTACTGCTTCTAGTGTTGGCCCTCGCATCCAATAGTGGCCTTTGAAATTCTCAAGCTCCATCATCTTAAAGGGGTTGTATCGCAACTACACAGTAAACTTGACAGCTGTTGAAATGTAGTGTTACTTCAAAAGCTTATGGCGCCACTGACAAAAGTGAAAATTGTGCATTCCCAAAATGTAGCAAACCCTGAAAATTATCCTAGATATCTAAACAGCATTTTCATTAGTGTATTACATGTGTTAGTGTCACGTTTCCTTATTTTGTATGGACGGTTGGTTTTATACGAGCACTCTGGCAGCATTGAGGCTGCAGCAAATGACAATCTCGTTCTGTGCCTGAAAATAAATTATTTTTACAAGCCAAATAGTTTATTGCTATTCTTTTTATCTTAACAGGATATTGGGAATGCAGTCACATTGTTTTTACATTTCGCTGGCTTCCTTGTTGCAATAAAAACCTGGATCAGATGTTCCTTTACATCTAAAAAATAACACTCTTGAGCCTAAAGTGAATATTAGATTTTTTCTTAATCATATTACTTAAGTGGAATATAACAGCAAACAATATACTGTTGGCATACACCCAGCTGCGGTTTACTGCTTTTTGAAATCTTTGGCTCAAGTTACGTGAAACACCAGGTACATTTGTGTCACATTTACTGTAATGGATGTCCTTGCTGTAATCTTCTATTACTTGATCTAGTAACCTATATGCGTGGAAGGCTTAGGAGTGAGGATCAACGGCGAATATCTCGGCAACCTTTGGTTTGCAGATGACATTGTCCTATTCAGCAACAATGGAGACAAATTACAGCAAATGATAGAGGACCTTAATTGAGAAAGTGTAAGAATTGGGTTGAAGATGAATATGCAGAAGACAGATAATGTTCAATAGCCTGGCAAGGGAACAAGAATTCAGGATCGCCAGTCAGTCTCTAGAGTCTGTAAAGGAGTACGTTTGTCTAGGTCAATTACTCACAGGGGACCCTGATCATGAGAAAGAAATTTACCGAAGAATAAAATTGGGTTGGAGTGCATACGGCAGACATTGCCAAATCCTGACTGGGAGCTTGCCACTGTCGTTGAAAAGAAAAGTGTACAGTCATTGCATTCTACCGGTGCTAACATATGGGGCAGAAACTTGGAGGTTAACAATGAAGCTCGAGAACAAGTTAAGGACAGCACAAAGAGCGATGGAACGAAAAATCTTCGGACTAACGTTAAGAAAAAGGAAGAGAGCGGTGTGGATCAAAGAACAAACGGGGATAGCCGATATTATAGTTTACATTAAGCGGAAGAGATGGAGCTGGGCAGGCCATGCAATGCGTAGGATGTATAACCGGTGGACCATTAGGGTTACGGAATGGATACCAAGAGAAGGGAAGTGCAGTCGAGGTCGGCAGAAAACCAGATTGGGATGATGAAGTTAGGAAATTTGGAATACGCTAGCGCAAGACAGGGGTAATTGGAGATCGCAGGGAGAGGCCTTCGTCCTGCAGTGGACATAAAATATAGGCCGATGATCATGATGCATGTTTTCCATACTGCTAAATTTCCTAATGGGAATTGCAGTAGGAATGAATAAATGGTGCATTCAGTATGGTCTGCATACTGAAGTTGCAATGAAGCTCTAGTTTTAGTGATCCGTGTGGACCCAATGTGTCTAGTACATGAAAATTGTAGACAGAACTCCGGCACACAGAAGAGTATTTTCACACACATTTATTTATTACCTTCATGTGCATGCACACTAATTAGCATCGTGATGCCGCAAAAGTGGGCCTACTCCGGGACTCAGCATGGTTGGGATTTGTCCCGCTTGGTAATGCATAAGCACTTCCAATAGGTGCACCTTGCACTGGGCCCTGAGCCGAATTGGAACATTGTCCATGTGCTCTGCCAGTGAAAGGAGAAATTGCTCTGTTCGGTCCAGCTTTTCTTCCCTGAGTTGGGAGTCCACTCTGGCCATTAAAATGTCTGTGGCAGATTTTCTCTTGTGTTGTCTGTTTGTTTGTGTGTTAGTGCGTGTGTTAGTGGAGACTGTTTGAGGTGTTGATGTTTGAGAGCAAGGAGAAAGGGAAGGCTGTGAAGATGGAGGGGGGTCGTGGGGTAAAATACTTGAAAGGGGTGTAGACGATCGTGTGTGTGTTGTGTCGTTGTTGTCGTGTGGCATTACAAGGTCATTGTCTGCATTGCTGGCAAAGCTAGGTTGCATTGAAGAAAACAGCTCTAATGGACCATCTTCACTCTCCCTGAGCACTTCGTCCAGAGAATTTGGACAATCGTCCAGGTTGCTTGTGGTTCTAAGTGAGGAAAGAGAAGTGAATTATTAAATCATTCCTGTGGTGTCACAGAGCCAAGAAGGGAAAAAAATATTCCATAACCTCAACATGATTAAGTTTTTGCTATAGGAGTAGAGAATTTCAAATAGTCAATTTTAGTAAATATGAATTGCAGTACAGTCGCTACAGCCTGAACAATGCAAGTATCCAGTCATGATGTAGAAGCTTCAAGTTCCTGTTTGCTGGCTTGCCAAATTGACCAGGAATTGTCAGCTATTGCTGCAGTGTCTGCTTTCTATTATTTTCTGCTGCCTGATGGGCTGATTTCTGCATAGATCAGCTGTATTTTTGTTGTGCCCTGATGTGTGAAGTTTTTTAAAAGCATAATAAAAGCATTTTTCTTATTCCCTGTGTGTACTAAAAGCGTTCAAAGGCACAGTCACTGCTGTGGCTCCACAAATTGTAACAGTGTACCTCTCACTCACTCATATGCTGCACAGCAGTATACATTGGTATTCTGCATTCAGAAACCCTTGAAAGATAGTATTTCATGCAGAAAAGAAACTTTACACATACGGGCGTGGCTCCACAATATCCCTCAAGAACAGCAGCATATCAAAATATTTCCATTTCGAAGCCGGTTCTCCGGCTCCGGCTCCGCTCTTCTTTCTCAATTCTTTCACTTTTTTACCAAAAGTGTCCCGCAGGTTCCGCCAGCGGCGCACAATGAGGTTGATGTTCTCTGAAAAGGTTAACCGCACACGAGTTACTAACAATCAATAAATTTCGCATTAATTGTGCATACGAGGAAATCGGGTTCAACAATTTTGAATACAAAATTTGATGCAATGTAAAGAACAAGGTGGAAAATATGGCCACAAGAAGCATGCTCATTCACATAGCTAACACTATCGCGTACTAGCGTAAATAATCAGAGACAATAGCGATACCGTAGGAAGACATGCCGAAAACTGACATGACACATGGCAAAAGTCCGTGCGCGGCTGTACATAGACAGGCATGTAATTCACGCTGACAAGATTCCCTGATATTGTTTAACCTGTTTCCTTCCGTTTTTTACAATCACGTCGCATACACGTTGTTTTCCTTGTTCAAAACATTAGACGCGCGCAGCTATCGGACGTCACTTCGCAAAGGAGGCCGATAAATGCGTTCATCACGTGTTTGTTTTTTTTAGAAGAGGCACTGTCATCACCAAACATGCAGCACGGGCGCCTGCAACCGCGCCACGCGCAACATGTGCTCACTGATTTACATTTTTTTTTTGTCCTCCCATTTTCGCATGCCGCTACCGCGCATTATTATTTTTTTTTCGAGTTGGCGCGGGCTATGTGGAGGTGAGGAAGCTAACAATTTTAATTCAAGAAATAGCGTGTTTTGCTTGACTAGACAACATGGTAAACGAATACGGTGAAAACATACAAAAACGTGCCATGCAATGCAGTGCGCGGAGACAGTGCGCTCGAAAATCGACTCTCGGCTACATACCTTGCGACACGACGAGGCCTAGAGCTTTCACGACTCTTTTCCATCCGTTGAGCCTAGCGTCATTTCTCCGATACATGTCCGATCGCTGGTCCCACAAAGCTGGTTCAAATTGAACCAGCGATATGAGAAGCTCATTGGATATAGGTGGGGTCATCATGGTCCAAGTTCCTCTGCTTCGCTGTCAGTTCTAACCACAACCTCGCTAAACCCAGCTAATGGCCGTCTTCCCAAATTCCAATCCCCAGATGGCACGTCATCGTGACGTTTATGTCATCCGCGCTGTCATTGGCTGTCACTTTCCTACGATACGGCCGCCGGACGACGAACAACTGGCCGGGCAGATGCATAGCCGGCGTCAGATGCAGCTCTCCGGTACGATGAAAACAGCCGGATGTGACGTCATTCCGGCGTGCCGCACGTCGGATCGGACGCCAAATCGGACCGTGTGTCTCCTGCTTAATGCTGCAACGTTGTTTGCTCGCTGTGGTGCCCGAATCTTCAAACTTTCATTTTTAATTTTTTCGATTATTTCCTGTAGCAGATGTTCCTTCTTTCTGTACTCATCCTCTGTGCTGGATCTGTAAGGCCATGAATAAAATATTTACACTTGTCATTTACGATTCATATTAGTATATTTCACTAAGGAACAAATCAACTCACTTGCGGAGGTTTTTCAGGTCGTTCGACGAGTAGCGAACAAGTCAGAAGTTCTGCCCATGTGCGTACTATAAATACCTTGCCTGTTGCAGCATTGAGAAAATCAGTGATCTGGGCCCATTTACTCTGGTCGCTGAAAAGCTTAGCCTCCCTTGGCTGCTGCAGCCGTATTTGTAATGTTTGAGCTGTTTGTCACATGGTTATCACTGTGAGCAGCAATATTACTGCAAAATTTTTTTCACCGTGGGCCATGTTGCATTACACCTCCAATACCGAATTCCCGACGGTCACAGAGTGCTAGTTTGCAGCACTTAGCAAACAATGATATTCTAAGCCAGTGCTTGCTCCTTCCAACCTCCCGAACACTGCGACTCGCTCACCATCAATCCGTGCGGTTCCGGTCAGCTGGAGGATGCGGCCTTCGGTGCTCCTGTAAAGCACAAACGGAGCGTGTAAGATGACCAGCCGAGGTACAACTCCGCACACTCTGTTCTCTGACCATGGCCAATGCATGGTCGACGTGGAAGTGCTCTTTCCGCCAAAAAGCCTGCCACTGCTGCATGGTCTTGTGTGCCGGGCCTTCGATGTCCAGGAGCACCTTCAGCTGGCTCCAGAGAGCCTCCTTGTCAAATATGCACGGTGCAATGAGCACCTCGTCTCTGAACTGGTGTCGTCACAGCATTGTATAAAAAAAAAAAGTTTTGACATGGAAGCCTGGTTTCTAAATTGGCATTGAAAGTATGGTGCTACAGGCAGAAATTGATGGTCAAGCTAAGCGTTGTGCCACTTGATTTGTGTAAACCATTGAATATCAAACGCCATACCACATCAAGGGAAATTTGAACTTGTTTACACCCGTTATTTCTGGCCATACAGGGTATTTCTACGAAAAAAAAATTATAGAGCAATTGGTTTATTGAATTCTCCCCAACTTAAAACTCGTTCCAGCAAATAAAAATAAAGCCTCTACTACTGGTATTGCATTAACCTTCCTGTGCTTAAGGCAGAATTTTGATGTATCGAACTTATTAGCCTTACAAAAATTATACATTGGGCTTTCGGGGGAAATGCATATAATATGAGAAGCACGGGCACATAGAGGGCCATGTGCCATCGTGAAGAAAATGAACACCGCATACAGCAATGTCCTGTGCCATAATGCTAAGACCATTCAACATTGACAAGTCTAAAACAATGTTCTTTTTTTTCACATTTTCATAAAGCATGTTGCAAGCCTTCGAGACTACGACAGAATCCCTGTGGCTACAGACTAACTAGCTAGCTACCTGGTCAAGTGATTCATTGCACAAGTTTCACGCCAACCCAAGCGTGCACTAGCAGGTGGATGATACTGAGTAAACTTGCCTCGTGTTGCGAGAAGTTGTCCATGCAGAAAAAAAATGCGCTCGAATAGATGCTGCCTGTACTGGATCTTACATTTTTGATGATGCCCTGGTCCATGGGCTGCAACACTGTCGTGTTTGCAGGCTGATCGCACCCAAGGCTGGTATGTTCATGTTGGTACTGCACTGGCTCACAAGGAACAGTTGGTTTCGTGATCCAATCCCTGAAACATCATTTATGCCTTTCTGTTCGTTGCATAGTCCACAGGAAGCATCTTCATGCCTTTAAAACATCTAGGCTTAGCAGCCTTCCTGATCACAAGTAGGCAACATAATTCAGTGCTAGTAATGTTTGCTGCGATCATTATTGACACCCTTTCTTCGCTCCATTTGCCTCCCCCCCCCCCCCCCCCCCCCCGCACAGGCGTCGTCTTTGAATGTCCGTTTTCTCTGGTAGGAGCTGATAAAAAAGCGCAGTCTTGTCTGCATTAAAAATGTCTACCAGTTGATATTCACCGAGATACTTGTGAAGTTTTTCTGCTTTCCATGTAGCGCATGTTTCCTGGTTGACTGACGCTTTCTCTCCACACATGTTGTTAAAAATCGGGTCATGGTGATGTTTGAAGCATGTCAGCCATCCATCCGAAGAAACGAAGTCGTTGATCCCCAACATTGCTACAAGTGATAAGGCTTTCGCCGCAACGATTTCACCACTCAGAGGAAGTTTCTTGCTTCCTGCTCTGATCCAAAGCAGCAGCGCCTTCTCTAACTCCGAGTAGGCGCTTGCGCACATTCGCTTTCGTGACATCTTGAATTTGTCATTCTCAAAAGCATCCAATATCGAGCACTTATTCTTGATAAAATTTGATAGTGTGTTAAGCTTAATGCTGCACTACTGTGCAATGTCTTGCTTGGCAGAGCCTCCCTTGCCAACTTCTTTATACCTGTGTCACACGGGCACATTTGGAAGGCCTTCCAGTTGATGGCCTTCAAAACGACACAACTCTATCAACTCAAGGAGTTGTCGCGCTGCTACACGGAAATTAAAAGGCCGTTGAGTGGTTCAGGCGTTTCTTGCAAAATTGTGTGGCGCTGCAGATCTTTATTTTCGTTTTCTTGTCACCAAAAGTTAAACAACATTAAAACCACTTAAGAGCACTATAATTTCTTTTCTTTGTTTATACTATAAACAAAAATTGTTTATACATTGCCATACATATATGTTTAGTTTTTAAGTTGTTGAGTAGCGGAACTGTGGCAACGTTTGCGGTCGTTCGATGCGGCTGCCATTTTGGTGTGTGTTTACATGTTTCAAACTTCAAAGTGCGCTGTGACTGCACTCTTGCTCTGCTGTTGTGGGTGACAGAGAGACAGAGCTGCAGGATGACAAGGCTGCTATGATATTCTATATGGCTGCGATCATGCAGCTTGATGCTGGGATTGAGGCGGCGAAAGCGGAAGCCGACGCCATCAAGGAAGAGCTGCTGATCGTCAACAATTTGATGATGACAATAGACTCGGTGACCGAACAAAGCATGTGCAGAGATAGATGGTCGTTCTCTCGCCGGACAAGGTGGTTTGAGGAGACTGTGCAATGCATTGCTTGGTGAGAAGTTTTTCAAGCGTGCATTCCGTGTAACGCCGGCGACTTTTTGCTACACCGTGGACGCCGTGAGACCGCTGCTCGAGCGTCAGAACACGAACATGCGTGAAGCCATCGCACTCAATAAACGTGTCGTGATTGGCTTGTACCAGTTGTGTTCCTCAGCCGAAGACCGTAGTGTCGCCGAATTGTTCGCTGTGGGACGCTCGACCGTCAACGTGGCCTACAGAGAGTTGTGCGAGGCCATTATCCACACTATGGAGGCTGAGTGGATCAAGATGGCCACAGCTTCGAGCATGGCCGAGCACATTCACAAGTGCACGACCACATTGGAGTTCCCACAAGCAATGGGATCACTAGACGGGTGCCATTTCCCCGTTTCACCGCCCAAGGAGAGCGCCACCGACTACAGGAACTATAAAGAATGGTAAGTCGTAGCTTTGACATGGTGCGCACTTTCATTACATCACCTACATCTTTCAAGTTAGGTCATATTGTCACGAGCAATCGCGAAGACAAAGATGTTGTAGTGGGGCTGGGTCAGAGGCCCTCCTGTCGGACTGAATACCAGCTGGAACCTGTGCGCTCTGTGCAGTCTTGTCTAGCCAATTTTGGGAGTGCAGTTTTGTCTATTTTTGGAGTACATAGAATGTGTAATTAGTTTAATGCACGTAGCTTAGTCTGCCATCTGCGTTGTAATACAGAAAACTGTCAGGAGAGTTTATGTACATGCTAAACACTGTTGTGTTTGTTCCGCCTACGATGATCCTGCAGTGCAACTTTGTGGCTTGAACAATGATACTAGCAATCCAAATTAATAACGTCTTTCTTTTTTATGCAGGTACAGCATCA
This sequence comes from Dermacentor silvarum, assembly GCF_013339745.2. NCBI lineage: Eukaryota > Metazoa > Arthropoda > Arachnida > Ixodida > Ixodidae > Dermacentor > Dermacentor silvarum. The sequence continues at coordinate 161,867,936 of NC_051160.1, forward strand.
TCCTCTTCGCACTGGTCGAGCACAAGTATAGATTCCGATACATCAATGTGGGTTCCCTTAGCCGCTGCCACGATGCATATGTATACCACCGATCAAGACTAGCAGACACAGTCCAGGGCCCCCTGTTCCGCCGACCACTAGTAACAATCAGTGGTACAGCTGTGCCACTCTTAATACTATGCGACCAAGCCTTTCCGCTCACTGTAAACCTGATCAAGCCATTCAGCCACAGGGCAGAGTTAAGCGACGAACAAAGGTTATTTAATTACAACCTTTCCAAAGCTCGATGGATGTGGCGAATGCCTTTGGTAGGCTCAAGGCAAAATTTCTCTTTATCTTGAAAAGGATGGATGTGCGACATCGACAATGCCCGCCCTGTCATTCATGCCTGCTGTGTTCTGAGCAATTTCTGAACAATTTGTGAGCATTTTGGCGACACTGTGCTCCAACACTGGTTGGTCGAGGTTCAGAACAATGGCGGTGGCCTCCATCAACCTGACCACAACACAGATGTTGAGGAAGGGACAGACTGTGATGTGAGAGCAGCTCTTGTCAGGCACTTCCAGCAGAGCTGAGAATTTTATGCTGAAGTTTTGTGGATGTTCACGGTTTGTTAGGTCAATGAGTCCACTGTCATCATCAAATACTTGTGCGCCTAGGAGCAGTTAATTTCTGCTAAGCGCACAAGTATGTTTTTTTGCACTGAAAAGAGTGATTTAGCACACACATTGAAGAAAGTATTCTGTACAAAACCCACAAGATGGGCTAAGTAAGTAAGAAATGGAAAATGAGGCATCCATACAATCACAGAAAATTGCTACAATGAAAAGCCGTACAGGTTCCTTGACCAAACGAGTTTCCTTTGTAGCAATCTGTTGCAATTGGGTGGATGCTGCATTTTTCAATTCCTAATTACAGCAACATTATTTGGAACCTCTTTCCAAATATTTTGACATCAAATTAAAAAATCACGGCATATCCACGGGGTGAATGATAATGAGTGGGGCGAAGCTCCGGAGGGAATCATCGGTAAACCGTGAAACTCTTCCGTGAAATTCGCCCAGTGCATCATATAAAGAGTGTGAAACACCGTGTATATATTAAGCATCAAACCTTTATTGTACTGTTGGTTTACGTGGTCCCTTCATTATCACCGCTTTGTGATCGGTGAAATGCAGGGAAAGTGGTTCTTGTATGGGTGTTAACGTAAAGTTGGCAAACACTACATCAATGCAATTTCCCCTGATGGTGGTTGGTTTCGGGTGGTCTAACGATATGCATCTGAGTCCATATCTGATTGCCATGTGTTGCATCAACCAGTCCTTACTTCTGTCTGCAACGTCGACGTTGAAATCGCCGACGAGTAGAAATGGTCTGTTCCTGTCGTACTTGCGCATTGCCTCATCGATGAACGCCTTGACGTCCCCAGTGGAGAGATTGGGCGCAAGGTAGACGGTCATGATGATGACCCCATCCAAATCAATGGCAGCGTATTCGCCGTTGTGGCTCTGTATCGTTGGTAGTAGTTTCAGATCTTGTGCCTTTTCTGTCTGCTTTACGTACACGGCGACCCCACCAGCAGGACGATCTGCATCATCGATGCAAACGACAGGAACGTATCTTTTAATGTAGAGTCTTTTGCCGTTCCAGGTCTCGGTGAGACAGAGGACGTCGATTGCAGCGAGTATGGGATCCCGTTCCAAGTCGTCTATGTGTGCGCACAGGGATCGAACATTGAGGAGAGCAAATGTGAACTCGGTGGCTGGATCGACGTCGTCTTGCAGGGCTCGGAGGTACCGCTGCATGACGGTGGGTAGTCGGTGTTGCTCGAGCCGTTGAAATTCGTTCGACATTGCCCTGTCTTAGTTGTTCTCCTTGTGGTAGAACCTGTGGTCTCCCTTGGCATTCGTGAGATACGGGTTATTTATATTCGTGCACCTGGTGAGTGCAACGTAAACCAATTTTCGTGGGTGTGTTTTATTATACTCGTACACAATGGAAGAGTAAGTTGCACCCGGAGATTTATGTACTGTAATGGCACTAGCTTGAACGAGCGGGAACTGTTTTCTCTTGCAAGCGATGCCGGTCTTGCGGTCCAGAGTGAGCGTAGTGATTGTAGGTTCAATGGGGACACAGGACGCGTCTACGTGGTGACCGCTTCGCCTGGCTTCGTTGAGCATTTGCTTAGATCGCAGACGAGCAAGACTGCCCGTGGTAGGCGCCTCGTCAAAGTGCAACCACAAGCGTTTCGGAAATTTATTGCCAATGCTTTTCTCGCACACCTTGAGAATGCCAACCGCCCCGTCGACGAGACCGTCAATGACGTCAATGTTTGTGGTTATCGTGTACGGTTTTCCGATAACCACTAGGATCTCCCTGGGGAGATTAGCAAACTCGGTGTGGGACATTTTCTCCACTTTTGCAATTGCCTTCGTCAGGCCATCTGGATTTGCGTACCTAATGTAGGTGTCTTCAGCTTGCAACGCTACAACGTCCTCTCCTCCTTGGTGGGCAATGAAGGTATTGAATTTAGTCACTTCTTCATTAGAGTGCCTTTCCGTCTCCAATTTTGGTAAGGAGAGTGAAGAAGGAGGCGTCCGATTGCCTGACTACCTGAACTAGGGGGAAGTAGTCCAGGTAGTGCCATTTTATGGTGGAGCCAAAGAGTCCACCGACATCTCTGCACCTCTTGTAGACCTCGTTAGCACGGACCGGTGCGGACAAGGCGGCTCCGGCGCCTTGTCTTCCATCCGGCGACTCCAAGCGAAAGAGAAAGCGCGCCAAGAGCGAGCGCCTTTTCTAATTATTAGTGATATTATTTCCAAGGACATATACACATAACGCCATCTATTAAGCAATTCATAAACTAGAGGTAGCAGCCTGACGACACGCTTCGGCGTCTCTTTCACGTACGGACACACAATGCCATCTATTGAGCAATTCATAAACTAGAGGTGGCTACATACTACTACTACTACTACAGAGAAGGGAACGACCCACACCCTAAGGAGCTTCACCCCTAAAAACTTTTCCTGCATTTGCATGAGTCTCTCTCTTTGCTCATACTCTCTCTGGCGGCTAGCCGCCAGCTGCTGCCTCAGCAGTATATGTTCAGCCAATATCTGCTGCTTGAGGTCATCGCCCGCCTTCCTCTTCTTTGGACCCCAGCTTGTAGTAGCCACACTAGCTGGGTTGGCACTGCTGATGGCAGAGCTGCAGGAGGCAGGGCTGCAGGAGTGGGCAGGGAGTTCAGTCCTGGGCTGTCCAGGGGTCCGATGGGCGCACGCTCCTCCTATTGCAGCCCATTCTCATTGTCGACGGCAGCAGTTTCGCTGCCATTTATCATTTCCATGATGACCTGCATAATAATTTGATAATGTTACTTGCATCTTTCATAACTTCAGAATGTTTTGCAAGATGACATACCATCATGGGTCTCTACACTGTCATGCAATCATACGCACACCAATGCATACTCTACTGTAAGTGCTGTAGAGTATGCAGGGAATGCCAACAAAACGGGAATGCACCTCGTCTCTGTTTTACGTGATTGCACTGACTGGGTACCAGAAAACAGCTGTTATTTTTACGCGCTTATACTATCCTGAGGACTGTACATGCACAAAGTAGAACCTGCAACCAGCAGTATGAGCCACAATTTAGGGCAATGCTGCACTTTCATCCTACAAAGTAGCATGTAATAGAGCGAGTTGTGCACATTCAGTTAAGGCATCGAGCGAGCGAATGGCTTCACAGATTATTCTGCACTTACTGAAGGCTTTTCAAAACTGCTATACCTCTTCAACAGTCACTTCGCTCTCTTGAGCCCTTGATGGGTCGTTGGCCGGGAGTGTCCCCAAGAAACTATGTATGCGCCATAAATGTGTCCAAGGTATGGCGCCAGCACCAGTCTTCTTTCTTCAACCAAAACCTGAAATGTTATAAACGAGAAGGTTTGAGTAACAATAAGGATGCATCAGCAGGCACAGATACAAAAAATATACTGATCAAATTCGCCTAACCGAGGGAAAAGTGGAACAGGAGCACCAGACAGTCTTATTACATTTTATTCGAACGTAACCAAATTGCTTTTTGAAATCCTCATCACGTGACTATAACTTTCACACAGTGTGCTGCGTTGTAATTTTCTGCATCGGACCCCTGAAATCACATTAGTCAATTACCTTGAGTTTAGACACTAACCAACTGCATCATGCACAAGCAATATTCTTGAAGTTATGCTCGTTCAAAGCCGAGTTTATGGCTCATTAAAAGTGTCATGGGGTGGCGGAACAAAAATTCCAAGACAAATCAAATTCTGCAAAGATCCACCTGTTCATTTTTTTTCTCAATAAACACCTCCCTCTCTCACGGTCAAGCCCTGGTGAGACACAAAACGGTCAATTGTAAGGTCATCGGACAAATTTATGAAAGGCACTTACCGATAAGTCTGCGCAAGATTTTCAATCTTGTGGTGAACTTGTAGGCGAGTTCTTTCAAAGCCTGCCATTCGCAGGGCCGCGGCGATGTCGTCATAAAGTCTGCTATTTCGCTTCTGACAGCGTAGGTTGAATTCAATTGAATGAACGTTATTTCTCGTCCAAACGAGGGGAGACTGGGACTAAAGGCACAAAGGCCTGACAGAGGTCCCAGCCCCCACAGTTACAACAGCGGTGATATCCAATGCAAATGAACACACATACAATGTACATAAATCTCGCACGAATTTCAGTAACGATAACGCATGAGAGAACAGAATTTCAGTAACAATTAGAACATGTGTTCATTGTATTGAGTAAAGGCGGTTCATAAAGCGAACCTCGCACAAATTTATGAGGAGTGCCGTTTCGCGCTCTTCCCACAGCTGCCGCACCTGCGAAGGCGGGACTTTTTATTTTCTTCTGTGGCTGGGCATGCTCCATTTCACACACACACCAAAAAAAATCTCTCGCCCGAGAAAACACTTATTCACTGTGAGGATGAGGGAAAAAAAAGTGGTACACAAATTATTACGTTAATGATAAAAAAAACTACAAGATAAACTAAACACGTGGAAATGAAAAAGCAAAAAGCAAGAAAGTACACAGGCAAAAAAAAAAAAGAATACAGAGAGCAAAATGGCGGCAGTGTGACGGCAGCTGGCAGCACATGGAGTAGAGGGAGAGTGTACTAGACAACATGGAGGAAGGAATGAACACAAGCACGTCGCTGTTGTCAAGAGTATCTGCAGTTCGCACATATCAAGTGGCAAAAATACTTTATTAAATAATTATAACACTCATATATAGTATTTTTAGAGCATTTTGGTTTGATTTGTTCTTTCTAATTGTGAGTACGAGCGCACTGTGAACGAGAGGGCATGTTCACGCCGTTTCTGCTTCCGTTGCTCAAAGGCCATCGAGATTTCGATAGAGTTATAGAGTGCTCCGTTGACTCGATAGACTATTGACTCGACGACCTTCGAAACCGCCCGTGTAGCAGCTTGAACTTGACCAACTGACTATTGATTGGAAGGCCTTCCAAGCGCCCGTGTGACACGGGTATAAGACCTCGACTTTTGTTGCCAGGTCAGACATTCGGTAGGAGCCAGAAGTTGCCATTATTAAATGTTGCGACTGAACTCAAAATTGGAAGCATGGAAACTCCTGTGAAATAAACCCAACCTGCGACTGAAACACGCTCGAGGAAAGACAAGGAAACAGGCTAACAGACATTGACGCAGTGATCTTGCCGTTTCATGAGCTGTGGAACTGCGGACAGCTGTGATGGTGACACCAGCGCCGCACAGGGAACTGTTGTGGCCCTAGAAAAACTGCATTTTATTTTGAAAACTTCAGTTCACCTTGACGCTCTCGATTGAAATATACCTTCTAAGTAACCAATATTGTGTTTCAACTTCAAATTATCGAGCAATTTTTTTTTATAGGGTTGCATGCAAAACTTAAGTGGCCACTTCGTCACTTCTAATTAACTGAAAATTTCAATTAAGCGACTTCAAATTATCGGGAGTCGAGTGTATGTCCTTTTCACTTTGTCCTGCTGACAAGGCCTCTCTTCATGCTTCCCCTTGTCCTCCTTTTCCATGTCACTTGGATTTGACATGGGGCATTGACCCCATTGTTCCTCCTTTCCCTTTGGGGTAGCTTCGGGTAGGTGCACCTCTTTTGAGCTGCCGAAACCGCACATTCCACACGGTTTGTTGACACTCCCGGTCTGGTGTTCCCTCGTCGCCACCGGTGTCTACCATTTTCCTTCACAATGCCGGCCCTGTTCCGTTTCCTCGACTGCTCGAAGTCTTCCCTCTACTGTCTTTTGTGCCTCCCGCTTCATATTGAGCTCATTATTGAGCTATTCGACCCGTTTCACAAGCTCACCCTGCACACTCTCCATTTCCTTAAGTCTCGCATCGACGTCAAAGTGCCTACCGTTCGACTTGATTTCCTCTCCATTCCCATCCTTCCCTTCGTCTACCTTGAGAGACCACACTGCATGCTTTTACAGCCTCCTCTTGTCATATGTTGCACTACCGTGTACTTAGACTTAGGTGCACGTTAAAGAACCACAGGTGGTCCAAATTTTCCAGAGTCCCGCACTATGGCGTGCCTCTTAATCAGATCGTGGTTTTGGCACGGAAAACCCCATATTTTAATTTAATATGTTGCACTTAGCTTTCTCAAATACAAACAGCAAAATTTTCAAACCTTCAAGCAAAAGCAGATATGCATAGAACCTGAATCCTTTAAATGCCACAAATTATTTATCTACAAAGTTTTAAAAAGCGATAAATGTGAAACAGATGCATGTGTTCAAGCACTTGGCCTCGTTGGGACTCTCCTACAAAGCAATATACCAATACACACACGCACACCCCTAAAAAAAATCTAATAGCTAATAGCCTTGCCGTTTCCAACCTAAAAAACAGCAACTTAAACAACGACATTTGGCGAAGAAGCCACTACACTTTGATGCCCCCATCTCATTGATAAGAACAAATGTAAAGGAGGCACTTGCCATTTGAAAAAAAAAAAAAAAGCTTTCTCAAGTAGGCTCCTTTGCAGCTCCTTATGTAAAGTTCGAAGGTGGGAGTCTCACGTGGGACTTTCAGGCAGTTTTTAGACAGACTCGGCATCCTGATGCCGATTGCTGCTGTGGACTGCCTTCAGATTTTTAGACACTGCAGTTCATTTGCCAATATAAACAGCATCTGCTGAAAGGCATCATAATTATCTCGGCACTGTTTCTGCAGTGTCCACCACATTTTCCTTGTTGCGGTCGATGAGCAGCTCCAATTCATGTTTGGGCTGGATTTTCTCAGTGTTGGTTCAGCAATGCATTAGCTGACTGGTACACAAAAAAATTCAAGGACAGTACAGCAGAGACAGACAAAACACTGTGCGTCTATTGTACTGGCCTTGTGTATCTTGCTTCTTTTTTGGTTAGTTGGTCAACGTGAAATACCGAAAAGCCCAAAGTTCCTCTACATGATGTTCTTTTACGGTTACGCTACATACATCACTCCTGGAAAACATGACTCCAGAACACGTATGCGAAGAACAGAAAGGGCAAGACAAAAAGTGCTTGCATCGTCCACTCAGTTTCCATGGCACACATTCTAGAGTTGAGCTCCTTGTGCAGTGACAATGAAGCATTTATCAGTTAGCGCTAATGCGTGCCCACCGCTGTGTCTTTCTATTGCAAATTCTGAATCTTCAAACAAGAAACATGCCAGCCAGAGAACACACCCAGTAACTGTCCACGTATGTTTTCTTCCCCTGTCTGGTCTCCCTGTCTGGTGTCGAACGTGCTCCTCGGATTTTTCTCCCAGTCAATGTCGTCAACACAATAGAGAGTTTTAGATTAGGGGGACGCAAGCGTTGGGGTCCCCTAGCGCTTGGGTGCGTTTGCGTATACAAGCAGAAACGTGTTATCTGTAGTCTCCATGGCTTCGATATGTGGTTGTCGTTAAGCCTCGTCCAGGTCACCACTGTTGGGACGCTAATACGCACAGAGGAGAGAGAGAGAGAGACGTCTCGACGGCATGAATCACAACTGTCAACTGAATTTATTTTTTTTGCTTCAGCCGCCCTTGGGGCTGCTCGCCCTTTCCACTCGTCACCATTGGTGGAGAGTGGAGGACACGGGGGTGCGAGGTGCAACCAGTATGGTGGTTAGAGAGGTTTCGGAGCTGCGCTCGCTGCTCGCCCTTGCCTGCACGTTGTGGTCCTCTCGCGGCCATACAAAATCAATCAGTTGGAATCAGTGCTTTATCCTTCGTATTGTGTCTTACTTTTGTTCTGTGTCAGCTATAGCACTTACAAAGCCATAACAAACATCTGGACAGTAGATCTAATAAAGAAACACTGACCAGTGCCATGCCTGTGCCCTTCATATGGCCCATCAAGCTGGCACACAATCCCATTAGCGCACATCACCGCCTGGTACTTGAGAGCGTGGTGCCTTTTATGTCCAGAAAGATATAGCCGCTGGTTCACTGAAGGGTGGCAAATGGGCCTTGCCGTGCCATCCACAAAGCCCCAACATTTGTCTAGGGGAGCACTTCTCTCATTCACAGCCTGCAAAGAGAAAACTCCTGAATCAGAACTCTGCATCATCAGCCTATATTTATTTATCTCCACTGCAGGACGAAGGCCTCTCCCTGTGATCTCCAATTACCCCTGTCTTGCGCTGATTCCAACTTGCGGCTGCAAATTTCCCAACTTCATCACCCCACCTAGTTTTCTGCCGTTCTCGACTGCGCTTCCCTTCTCTTGGTATCCATTCTGTAACTCTAATTGTCCAGTGGTTATCCATCCTATGGATTACATGGCCTGCCCAGCTCCATTTCTTCCGCTTAATGTCAACTAGAATATCAGCCATCTCTGTTTGCTATCTGATCCGCTCTCTTCCTGTCTCTTAACATTAGGCCTAACATTTTTCGTTCCATCGCTCTTTGTGCAGTCCTTAACTTAGCATCACGAATGCAGCCGTTGCTGGTGCTGCGTTGGTGGTGCTACCGCCATTGCATCCCGCACCGCACCCAAATCCTCCAACCTCTTCAAAACCTGCTGGCCACTTCACGAAGCTGCTTGGACACCCTCTCCTGGTGTGACGAGCCAAGCGAATCCTTCCACAAGATCAAGGACGCCCTAGCAAACGCCGCACTCCTTGCATACCCTCAGGCCCGGCATTCCGCAGTGTGTGATGGTCGATGCCTCCGACACAGCCGTTGGTGCTGTCTTACAGCAGCACGTCGATGGAATCTGGTGCCCGACATAGTTTTTCTCGAGGAAGCTAATCCCGCCTGAGCGCCGCTACAGTACTTTCGGGAGAGAACTGCTGGCCATGTATGCGGCCATTCGACATTTTCGCCACTTCCTGAAAGGCGTAGAATTCTTCGTCCTTACTGACCACCAACCGCTTACCTACGCCCTGCGTTCGCTAAGCTCCGACGGTGGCGCGCACACGTCATATATATCTGAATTCACGACAGAGATCCGCCACGTCAAGGGGGGCGACAACGAGGTGGCAGATGCCCTTTCCCGGAACCGTATAAATGCCATTGTATCCACACAGCAGGTTGATCTCTCCACTTTGGCAGCAGCTCAACGTGAAGACAACGAGCTAAAGAGCCTGTTGACCGCAACCACTGCCCTGAAGCTGCAGTGGCTGCCAATTCCCGGATCCCAAGACAGAATTTGCTGTGACATAAGTATTGGCAGTGCTCGCCCGTTTGTGCCTTCCAACCTCTGTCGCCACGGGTTTCAATCGCTGCACACTCTCATCCAGGGATTAGAGCCAAACAGAGACTGGTGACGGCAAAGTTTTTCTGGCCATGCATTAATCGTGACGTCCGGCACTGGCCGTGTGAATGTGTAGCTTGCCAGCGTTCCAAGATACAGTGACACACCTTGACAGCACTGGGAGCACTCCCAACCCCGGACTTCCGATTTGATCATGTTCACCTGGACATTGTTGGCCCACTACCACCCTGCCACAGACAGACTTATCTGCTGACATGCGTGGATAGATTCACCTGCTGGGCGGCGGCCATCCCTATCGTGGACATCACTGCTGAAACGGTTGCCAGTGCCTTCCTGTACCATTGGGTTGCCCGCTTCGGGGTGCCTTCCACGATCACAACAGACCGTGGCTGGCAGTTGAATCCGCCCTCTTCACTAGCATCAATCAGCTCATCGGTGCCACTCGCATACGTTCAACGGCGTACCATCCCATGAGTAATGGCATGGTGGAATGCTTTCACCGTCAGCTTAAGGCAGCGCTCACAGCAATCGAAGAATACAGCTGGCTGGAGGCGCTCCCGCTCGTCCTTTTGGGCATACGGTCCACTCTAAAAGCAGACATTGGCTGCAGTGCCGCTGAGCTGGCCTATGGCACGACACTCAGTCTGCCAGGCAAGTTCTTTGTGCACGGCTCAGACGAGACACCTACGGCTTCGAGTGGTTACGCACTTCGTCTACGCGATATGATGAGAAAAATTCGTGCTGTGCCCCGCGGTATCCAGGGACGCGGGCTGTACATGTCAACCCGCGGCTCACATCGTGCCCATACGTGTTTGTGCGACATAAGGCTGTTCGGCGGCCGCTTCAACCACCATATGATGGACCGTTTAAGGTCCTCTGCTGTGGGGACAAGCATGCCATCATCGATAAATGAGGCCTCCAAGAGGTTGTTTTGCTTGACCGTGTCAAGCCAGCACACATGGTCCACATTGACGTCACGGTGTCTCTGCCAAGAGAGCGCCCGCCTTTGCCAGGGCCCCCAGCTGCAGCGCAAGCTCTAGAGGTGCTCACGCGACGTACGCAAAGTGGACGGTGCTCAAGAGCCCCTACTCGCCTGGACCTTTGATCACTCCGTTCGGCAACTAAGGAGATAGTGCTGTAGTAGCCGCGAGGGTGCCACAACGTGCAGGCAAGGGCGAGCAGCGAGCGCAGCTCCGAAACCTCTCTAACCACCATACCGGTTGTCTTCCACTCTCCACACAATGGTGACGAGTGGAAAGGACGAGCAGCCCCAAGGGCGGCTGAAGCAAAAGAAAAATAATCAGTTGACAGTTGAGATTCACGCCGTCGAGACGTCTCTCTCCCCTCCGCGCGTACTCGTGTCCCAACAATTTTATTAGGTAAATGTCTACATATGCTTGTGAAATAGCTTTAAAGATCTTTCATGACAATGCAAGAGGGCGGCTGTTATTGATGCGCAGGTATTGCAGTGCATGCTGTTATTCAAATTATTTTTGTCACTTTCTTTGCTTTTTTTGCATTCTTGCTTCCTACTATAGTGACTCATGCAGTTAGCATGTGACATGTATAAACGTTTACTTAATGAAATCTGCTAATTGAAAGTTAGTGCTTTGTCGTATGGCGTCCGTCTCATTCGGTGTCAGCTATAACGCTGCCCTTAATACAAAAGTTTAGATTAACAGACACAAACTAATTGTGTGTGCAAACTGCTTGGGTCCCAGTGAGACCCAAGCAGAGTTTGGTTCTTGCATGTGGGAGCCGCTTGGTGTCCACCTTACCTAGAACCAACGCCTCCTCTGACTAGATGCCCATACACTTTGAATAATTCTTACACATTACCTATAGTTTTCTCCTTATTTTAACCATCTGTAAACAATGTTTCTTGTTTGGTTCACTGAGGGTTTTGCAGAAACCTAATATGAAACCACTGCTTTTGGCTCATTTCCGCACTGCTACTGCACTTTGTTTACCATGCCACTTACACTGAGGTGTAAATGCATTAAACACACCTGCAGGTTGTAATTTGGAAAAGGCCAACACACATAATTGATTTTATTGTCTAAAATGTTGAGCCACAGGCATCTGCTACATATCGATCTCTGGTGCGGGTCGTCACAACCCATTGACGCGCCGTGTGAGACAGTGTCAGAGCTAGAGCCACCCTGCAGTGAAAATGCACGACTTCATGGCCGTTTTTAAAAGCAGTCTTTGGAGTCTACATCGTTCATTGTAACACTTGCCACAGTTGATTGTGTGGTTTCTAAGAAAAACACAAAGCTGCCGCCACGATGGTGTATGCATAAACTTGTATTGCTACCTGCCAGCAGCTACAGAAAGCAGCTGGTGAGGGAGGGTTGGCATGACATGAGTGCTCGTGTCGACCATTCTTTGAATCTTGTCCGTGTCGCGCCTGCACATACACGCAAACATATCAACTTGCTGTGTTGGAAGCTGCAAGCTAGGCAGTCATTCACTCTCTTATCACAATGCCAGCAATTGTTACTGTTTCTTATTACCTTGTACAACTGCAAAAGAAAGTGAATTAATGCGACAGAAAGAAAGGTACAACAAAGAACAATGCTGGTCTGGCTGCGGATCACATATTCGTTGCTCAATAATGTGCCTGTGTCAGTCCACCTGTCCGTCAGTCACTGATAAGTCCGCAGTCATCACTATGGTCCTCCAGGCACCACCTTGCCTTGCCTCTGAAGCAGCCAGCTCACCATGCAAAAGACAGACCAAAAGGGTACTAAAAGTGAATAAGATTATCAGCATCAGAGGTAGAAGAAACCAACAGTAGGACAGGGCATCTCTCAGAACTTAATTTATTCTCATAACACCTGTAATATAAAGCTGTGCTGAGCATGCAAAGAGGGTACTGTGTGAATACGGGGTCTCGTGCGATCCCGTGGCCGAAGCAGACATGTGGTCCTGAGAAGGACCGGTTTGTGTTACTTGCCTGACCGAGGCTACTGAACTGGTAGAGTCTGGCAGAACCGTTGGATGTGGGCACAGTCCAAAGTGGTTTCCACAGACGCGCTAGGAGATGCACTCAGGAAAAGACGTGGACGAAGTGGTCAATAGAGGTTGAACAAGGGATATCACGGGAGCCAGTGTCTTAACAAGGGGACTTCCCTTTGTCGGGGAAACAATCGGTTTCCTTGACACCGTTTATGTACCTTCCTCTCGAACACCCCTTACGGGGGATGAAAATAAAAATGGGCGCATAGAATAGGGTAAAACGCGTTGATAAATTTCAATGTGCCTTACCCCTGTCTGTGCACCCCTTTTCATTCTCCTCCCCTGCAGCGGGTGTTCGAGAAGGTACATAAATGCTGTCAAGGAAAGCAGTTCTTTCTCCGGTAAGACAAGTACCCTTGTTGAAACATTGGCTCCAGGGACATCCATTGTACAACCTGTGTTGATCACAGAAACAGAAGTTCATTTGCGGAAATTCGGGGCCAGTGATTTTATGACGTCCAATAGAGCTTGTTGCTGCCTTTCGAACATCTTGCGCTGCCTCCCATTCGCATGTCCTCTACAGAAATTGCTCTCGTTCAAAGGAAAGCCTGTTCTCAAGAAGAATGCGCCTATTCTCAATGGCAAGGCGAGTCTTCTCCAGCTCCATCTCCCTGGCTCTGGCCCCCTTTTCAACGTGTAGCCTCTTCTAAAAAAACTGCAGATAAGGGTCTGCATGCCTTTTACCTGTAAACAAAACAGATATATAGATTATGGGTACCTGCTAAGAGGGGCAATGAAGATGTTAGGCACATCAGCTGTCACTAAAAGTGGGTGCCGCGAAACCTCTGTACACAACATCGTCACCACCACCTGCACTCATTCATCAAGAGAGCTGCACAGCCTCTGTGAAAGTTACCAAAAATAGTTTCTTGCCTGCCTTGTAACTGGATGTGAGACGTGGCCTTTACAAATGGGACATAGAAATAAAGCAGTCATTCCAAGCCAGATGTCCCAGACGTGCCACTTGACCATCTGAGACTTGTAAAAATTCATGCCTGTTACTAGCTTGCTGAACGTGTTGAACAAATAACACAGCACTTGTGTATCTTGCACCTGTTTCTTGCGCTGTCTTCCGCTACAAGACACATGAGGCTCATTGATTTGTGTTTGATCTGCATTCAGCGACGAAGTAATCCAGAGCAACAACTAATTCTGAAGGTTAACAGAACATTGCACTAGATGCTTAGATCAGAGTTACGCAGATATGATACAGCATGTAACTGTAAACGAGCAAGTACAATGACCTGACAATCAATGAACAGGTGCGTGCTCATGTGCTCAGGAATAAAGTGCAGCAGCAATGAATGCGCTCTTAAACCTTATTGGGAGGATTGCATTTCGTGTTCAAGCCACCTAAGCATTTAAGATTTACCCAACGTATTGTGATACCATGCGCACAGCTCGCCACATAACCAGTTCTGCGGCTCCTTTCTGAAGGCTGGTTTTAATGGGTGCATAGTTAAAATCTGTGCGGAACACAATGGCAACCTGAAAAGGACACACGACGAGTGCTGTGGTACGAACACAGCGCTCGTCTGTGTCCATTTCGAGCTACCGTCATTTGCCGCTCTAATATCAAGTATGTATACCCTTGCTGAATCCGAATGCATCTCTGTGGGCCAAGACCCATGATTTTGTGCATAAATGTGTATGCTTTAAATGCAAGAACAGATTTCTGATGAGCGCTCTCGCTATGGAGAAGGCAGTGTGTCTTATCTTCTCAAAACCTTAACAAAATACTGGGTGTTTTTGCGAAGAATTTCGGTAAATTTTTTAAGAATCTGGCAGATAGCACAATTATAATCATTGAGCTGGATTGACCAAACAGGCAGACATTATTGAGACTAGAAATCGAAATGCATTATTGAATAATTTAAAAATTTACATATGAAGTTTTTCACTAATTAACCTCGCAGCATATTATTCAATTTGTAGCCTGGAAGTTCACAAGGTAGATCCAATTGTAACAAATCATCAGGATAACAACAGTTTCAAGACAAATTGCCAATCTTTGTGAAGATATACATTGGTGGTGTGGACACTTTTGTGCTTTAATGCACAAAACGGAGTTTCAATTAAAGAGTAAGTGGAAGGACTGTGCATTTCTACAGCAAGTTTGATATCCACAGAATTCTTTCAAGTGCATATGCGTTAGTCTCACAAGTTTAAATGTGTAAATTGCAACACGAAACACAAGGTAATTAGTGAAAATGTTCATTCATAAATTGGTAGATTAGGCACTATGATTTCTCGTGGAAATAATGTCTGCCTCTTCGAGAAGACCAGCACAAGGACTAGAATTCTTGCAATCTATCACAGGTGAAAAATTACTGAGCCTTCGCAGCAACACCTAGTAGTACTAAACCCGGTGAGACAAGCTCAAATGTTACTTGGGCTAAATTCACATTGGGCACACCACAAAGTTTGATAAAATCAAAGGCAGGGAAAAACAGGAATGCATCATACAGCTACGAAACAGCGCCAATACAAAGCAAATTGTAGCACACTTGACTCCGCCAAAGCAGGTGGTCCGCCCCAGCATGTCATGTCCTCGCGGCCAACAGATAGTGGCTGGTGCACACCATCTCATGAAGTTCTATCAATGGTTTACTAAAACATACGACTGTGCTGGTGTACACCAGTTGGAGTCTGGGTGCTTGTAGGAGTGGCACCGGAGAAGCGGACAGGTGTGGGAGTAGAGATAGGGCCTGGGGTGGGTCCAGGGGTAGTGCCAGGTGTGGGGCTAGTGGTGGGGTCCCGGATGGGCTGAAATGAGGTGCTGGGAGAGGTTGCCCTCCACGGTGACCTACTCACCGACGCACTGGCATCTAGCCCTGGAGCTGCGACCAGCACCTCGTAGTTGCTGTGAAGGGGCTCTGCCACAGACACCTCAGCCATGTCGTACACATTTGTAGACCTTGAAAGAGAGTATACATATATGTAATGAATAGGTTGTACAGAAAATCGGACATGAAACGTGACCTACAGACACAAGCAGGCAATATAAATGTACATATGCTTTCCTTTGTTTACTGTGCTACTTATTCGTTGCCAATGTCAAATCAACTAGCTAAAGCTTCCATCCATCTTGGCCATATGAAAATTTTACCACAAGCTTTTTCTTCTTTGTCGTCTCAGTGGCATTGTGGAGCATGAGCTGCCACTAGCTTTCTAATCAGATGAAAACTGTGGTTCGAACTTGATGATGATGTATGTTGTTTAATGGCGCAAGGGCCAGGTATGGCCAAAGAGCGCCAGGCCTGTGTTAATAAGTTCACAATGGAGCAATGAATTGCGAAAGGTAGATGTGTCGTGGCTGTAAAAGGGCCTAAAAACAATCGCTGTAAAATGCGTAAAATATATATGTAATAAAATTATGGCAATGGCTAATGAGGTGCACTATGAAACGAAAGAACAAATTGCAAGATAATGATAATAAATGAGAATTTATCACTGATGAGTCTTTCAAAAAGCACTACTGCCTTGACAGGCCCTTTGAAATGCAAGGGCCTGGAGACGCGTGCTATACAAAACTACGATCGCAGCGGCATCCTCTGGAGAGAGGATGCGCTATGAAACTATTGGGCAAATAACATGCAATGTAACATCGCTAAGAAAACCCAGGACAGCTTTGGTGTTAAAGAGGGGTTTGTCACCCAGAAACATAGCGGGATGGAGAGGGAGACAGTACCGGTACGCTAGAGGAAAGTGCCTTTTTCTCTCTGTTTCGGCTTCCCTGCACTCCACGAGGGCGTGGAGCACGGTAAGCCTCTCTCCACATCTACCACAGGTTGGTGGGTCATTTCCAGTTAAAAGAAAATTGTGGGTGCCGTATGTATGTCCTATTCTCAAACGAGAGAATAGGACATTAGTTCTTCGTATTTTCGTAACGGGATGCCAGGGACCTATCTGTGGCTTAACTAAATGGAGCTTATTGTTCGTTTCGGCATCCCACAAGCGCTGCCAGTGGCTTCGAAGATTATTTCTTAAGTAGGGCTTGAGGTCTGCGGCAGGGATAGAAGC